>NW_012267373.1:768998-771832 GCF_000151885.1 Dipodomys ordii | reverse complement strand
AAAAACCAGTTGTTTAAGGATACAGGTGGACCTGTTGCAACAATGAGAAGTACAAGTTGTCATGTCCAAAACGAGCTTTACAATGTCGGTGCGTGGGGGGGGGGAAGGGGGGGAAGGAGAAGGATTGGGATTGGGGAGGCTGGGAAGGGATGTGAAGGGTAAACAAAAGGCTGCCATGCTTGGTAAGAAATGTATGCATTATCCTGCCCATGTAATTGTAACCCCTCTGTACAGTATGTTCACAAATAAAATAAAAAAATAAATAAAAAAGGACGTGGAGGTGTGGCTCAAGTAGTAGAGTGAAAAAAGTGAAAAGGCTAAGATGGGGAGCACCCTGGCCCTGAGTTCAAGCCCCAATTTCAGCACATGTGCGCACGGACACGCACATACACACACACACACACACACACACACACAGAATGCACAGACAGAATACCTGGGTCTACATAATTCTTATCTATTCTCTACCAGTAGCAGATAAACAAGCTGAAAAAAATGTGCTCATAGGCTACACAACTACGTATGAGGCCTTCTAAAAAAAGCTCTTCTAGAGAATCATGTGTGTGTGTGTTTGTGTGTGTGTGTGTACACGTATGTGTTTGGGTGGTAGGCCTTGTGCATACAAAGCAAAAAGAATCTATTTCAACGTGTTTATCAGAAATCTATCCTGATAACTTCAGTCCTTTATTCGTCTATTTATAGGAAGGCAGAGAGGAATACTAGCTCACTACCTCATCAGGATTGAGTTCTGAAAGAATTTCTAAACTTCCTGAGCTCCTGAGCCCCCATGTTTGAAGTGCTTCAAACGCTCTCTAAAGGACAACAGTAGCAGAGAAATATGTAAAAGGAAATATGTTATTAGGCAAAGCAGAATATTATTCATAATAAACAATGCATTGCACTAAGCACATTCTTCCAGGTTACTTGTTTTTCATTGCCTTTCAGGTATTTTATAACTCTTAGGACATGTAGGTAAGTGGTAACAAGGCACTCTAATTGTCTAATGACAACTGTCTGCTGTTACACATCAATTGTGCTAGGAGAGATTCAATTAACTTCCTTTTTCCCCTGTGATGGAAAATCAGTTTTGCAACTCCTTGTAAATTCATTTCAATATGCTTGATTTATAAATATACTTGCTCTTTGGATTTGCTTTGGAATAAGGTGTAGTCACACTTCCAGTTTCCTCATTTAATTAATCAGTTAAGTAAAATATTTGACATATGCCTATTTTATATTCATATGGGATGTTACTTTTTATGAAAATTACCTTTTCATAGATTTATGAAACAAAATAGGTCACCATTTTCAAGATGAAAAGAAGCCTTCTGTTTTTACTTAAAATTGAATGTAGCCATGAAATATACACATTCCCATTATAGTCCTAACATGGCAATATTATATGAAAGTATTAATCTCTGCAATTAGACTGACAGCTCAATGTCATTAAATGCATTCTTTCTTGTTAGTTCTCCAATTATTAATGTCTTCTGGCTGGAAAGTCTTCCAGACCAGCTCCATTCCATACCAAAGGAAAAGCTGGGAGAGGACCATAGAAAAGTACATACATTTCACTTGCTTTGAAAATTACAAAATCTAGACTGTCAATGTGATTTTAAAAATAATTATTTGCTTGGTGACAATTCAATACTTCTATCTGAACAGTAATTTCATGATTTATCTGTCATAGAGGAAGTGAAGGAATGCGAAAGGGATGGACCCTTTATCCAATGCTTCATATAAAAGATGTGAGACCCACTGTGGAACATTGGCTGGAGATAACCAGGAAAAATTGAGATTGAATCAGAAACTATGTGTCACATGTATTTTTGTTGTTGATTATTATCCTCCCAACTCATCACTAATGTGTGAACAGCCAATATTCACTGAACTCAGTTTTTATTGTCAGTACAAGATTTTTTTAAAAACTCTTAAAATATTCAAAATTTTTATGTCACCTTTCCTGGGTAGAATTTTAAAAGAAATTTGTAACACACACATATAAGTCAATTAGACTTTGACAGAGAAAAGACAAATTAATGGACAAAGAACAGGGTGTTTGTTCCCCCTACAAATGATGCTAGGACAAATGGATATACATATGAAAAAAGAATTCAGCTATAGACTTTAAATCTTTCAAAAGTGGACTTAAATAGGAACATTGAACATAGTAAAACTCAGAATTACAAAACTTTTAGAAGCATAGAAGCTACATGACCAATTTTTTTAGATACATCACCAGAAGCATGGCCCATAAAGGAAATAATTTTCATTGAATAAAAATTAAAAACTTTTATTCTGAAAAAAAAACCCTAGAAATAAAGAAAATACAAGCCATAATCTGGGGAAAAATATTTGCAAAATACATACCTGGTAAAGGACTTCTGTTCAAAAACACATGCAAATAACTCCAAAAAAACCCCAACACCTGCAGAAAAAAATGGGGGGGGAGACAACTAAAAAGTTATGAGACAGGAAGAGAAAATATGCATATGAAAAGAGTATCACAAATCATTAGGAAATTGCAAACTCAAATGACAGCAAGTCTCCACTATATACCTATTAGAATAGTTAAAATCCCAAACACTGCCAACACCAAATGTCTATAGGAAGGCACAGCAATACATCCATCACCAGTAGGAATGCCAGCTGCTGGTATGCCAAATTGTACTACATGATTCAGCAAACATACTCCTCAAACTTTACCCAAGCAAATTAAAAAGTATGTCCACATTTAGCTGGGCAGCAGTGGATCACACCTGTAATCCTAGCTATTCACGAGGCTGAGATCTGAGGATCACAGTTCACAGCCAGCCCAGGCAGAAAAGTCTGTG
>NW_012267373.1:726091-768828 GCF_000151885.1 Dipodomys ordii | reverse complement strand
CTCTCCTGCCCGGGCTGGCTTTGAACCGCGATCCTCAGATCTCAGCCTCCTGAGTAGCTAGGATTACAGGCGTGAGCCACCAGCGCCCGGCAAGTCTGTGACTTTTATCTCCAATAAACCACCAGAAAACCAGAAGTGGCACTATGGCTCAAGTGGTAGAACGCTAGCCTTGAGCTTAAGAGCCAAGGGACAGTGCCCAGGCCCAGAGTTCAAGCCCCATGACCGACAAAAAAAAAAAATCCACAGATATAGTATTCTTGAAAAGCATTATGGAACTGGATAAAAGATCAGTTGTCATGGAGTAGCTACAGAGAGGAAAGGAGAAATGAATAAGGAGAACACAGGATTCTTAGAATAAACTATTCTGTGTGATGCTAACCTGAGAGGTTTAGATCAGATGTGAAAGATAAACTCAAAATAATACATAGTTTTCTACTGAAAATAGTACCTTGCTTAGCACAAATTTCCTTAAGAAGTTTTCTGTGCCACTATTTCTCTTTAGATTATAGGACATGTGTAGCATTTCAAACAGATTGAAGGCTTATTGGCAAAGAAAACTTTTGTAAATGTTTCCAGAACCTAATCCAATAATACACTCTAGGTTCCTTTCACAGCTCAGAGCTGTTGGTATTTTTCTTAATAGATCCATTTTATCAATACATATTACATTGGTAAGGAAGAAAAAAAAACATGAAAATCTGGTGTTACAGGGAAATGAATGTACCTGAAAAACATATTAAGTGAAATAAGCCAGGCTCATGCTCAAGACAGTCTGCATTGTTCTGATATGTGGATGTTAGAAATAAACATATGTGTAAACACATAAGATATAGATACAAATCTATCTCTATCCATCTATCTGAGGAAAGTATGGTATTTGTAGGTATCACGATGAAACCCTTTTGAACAAAAAGAACATTAAGAAGTTGAACATGGCTTTTGTCTTTCAGCTTTGAGGAGGCAAAGGTGAAGAAGTTTTCTCCTGTCATCCAGAATCCAGCCACCTCCACCATGCCACCCAAGTTCCAACCCAGGAAAATCAAAGTTGTCTGTCTGAGGTGCACTGGTGGTCAATCTGCAACACATCTGCCCTGACCCCCACAATTCACTCCCTGGGTCTGTCTTGGAAAAAAGGTTGCTGATGACATTGCTAAGGCAACAGGTGGCCAGAAATTCCTAAGGACTATAGTAAACATGACCAACCATCCAGACAGGCCCAGATAGAGGTGGGACCTTCTATCTCTGCCCTCATCATCAAAGCCCTAAAGGAGCCACCAAGACAGAAACAAACAGAAAGACGTTAAACACAGTGGCAACATTTTTTTTTTTTTATGAGATTGCCCAGCAGATGCAGCACAGATCTTTAGCCAGAGAAATTTCTGAAGGCATTAAGGAGATTCTGGGCAGTGACAAGTCTGTGAGCTGTAATGTTGGTGGCCGCCATCCTCATGACATCAAAGATGACATCAACAGTGGTGTGGTAGAACATCTGACTAGTTAAGAAGTACAAGAGAAAGTATTTCAAGAAAAGATCATCTGACAAAAAAACCTGAAAATATGTGGAGTTTGGATAGCAGTAAGAGGGGATACAAATGAAAGAACAGGGAAGGAAGGGAAGACGTACAAATCTATGTACATGGCTGGGTGCTTGTGGCTTACATCTGTAATCCTAGCTACTCATGAGGCTGAGATATCAGGATGGCAGGTCAAAGCCAGCCTCTTACCTCTAATTAACTACCAGAAAATCAAAGTAGTTCTGTGGCTTAAAGTGGCAGAGCACTAACCTTTAGCAAAGAGACCTCAGGGACAGCACCCAGGCCCTGAGTTAAAGCCCTACAACAGACAGAAGAAGAAAAAAGTCTAGGATTTTATCTGCTCTTGATTGTACCTATATAGTCTGCAATATAACTTTTTAAAGATTTCTAATGGGATCTTTTTCCTGATAACTCAATTATACTCCTCATTAAAACTTTTAGTGAGGAATAAAACTCTGACCAAGCAATGACAAGTTAGCTGAAATAGAAGGCAAATGCTTTGCTGAAATACAAAAGATGCCATCATCCAGCTTCTTGGAAAGAAGGTGGTTACAGCCTCTGTTTTAGAGCCAGGACCTACGCTGCCACCAGAAGGGCATCTCTGAGTCTCGAATGGCAAGCTCAGATGTCAAGGCCCCATCCCAATAATCTCATATGTACCTGTAGCAGTAAAGTTTCAACCTCTGATCTTTTAGGAGAAAACCAACAAGATGTGATTCAACAGCAAAATCTTTGGTAATCTGGAACACTGAAGTCAAATTTTCTCTGCTGGAAAACTAGAAAGATACCTTGTTATTTAAATAAGGTAGTAAAAATGTATGAGGACACAGTACTATTAGTTGAAATGGTACAGATATGACTTTGTACTTATGCTACCTGGCATCACGTAATCTCCACACCCTTCCTGGGAAGGCCCTGAGAACAAGCATTTTAGCAAATACAAAGGATTATAAGACACACTTTAGAAGGCAGAAGTCTCCATGTTCTAGTCACAAATTATCTGTGCGTGTATACAAAGTCAAGCCAGCATATTCTTGTCATTATGACCTCAGGATAGAGTATGCAATTTCAAAAACATTCTTATATTAATATTAAATACTAAGAAGACAAAATAATTTTATAAAAAATTTATTTCTCTATAAATACAAATTCCAACATCAACAAACAATAGTCCAGTGGAAAAATACTAGCCATTAACATTGAAAACTTTATTCTTATTAATAAATAGAACTTTGGCATTCAAATTTCTAGCTGTAAACCCTATTAAAAAACCAAAAACAAAAACAACCCTTTTACAAAATAGGAGGCAAAAATGACAAATTAGAAGGCATAAGCCAACCAGTGGCTTCACATTCTTTTTTATATAATAACTGTATTTCATTTAAATTATGAACACTGTATTTACACATGAGGTATTCCAAGTGGTTCAAAAACAGAACCTGGTATGCACACCCACCAGTCGAGGTGAATGATGACACGCTCTGCTGTGCTTTTATGTTAACTGCGAGCACCTTAGTACTTGTCACCACACCAGCGAGATGCTGAATTTTCCATGTAGGTATTTAAATAATTACTCATAGATATATGTATATATGTACACATAAATGAATACATTCTAAAGGAATTTCCTGCTCACTATTATAGAAAAGATTGAGTTCCAAAGACATATATCTGATAATTTCCTTCACTTTTTACTAAGTCAGCTAAACAGTTAAGGAAAAATTGATCCTTGCTTAAAGAAAATCCTTATCAAGTCTATTTACAGTACAACAAGGTGCAATAATCATCAACATTCTCATAGCTCATGTAATATAGAAAAAAATGTTTACTGCAGGCAAAAGGCACAAAAGGTTCTCTCTGCATACATCTGCAACTGTGTTGTTGATGACTTAATGATCTGAAACAATTATATTCAGTATTTCTTTTACATAAAAAAACCCAAATCTTCCCCCTTCATGATTAAATGTATGATATAATCACATAGCAATTACCACCAATAGCATTTGGGGGCAAAAGTTGGAAATTTTATTCTTTATGTTATATAGATGTTTTTCTTGGTTTGTGAACACTAAAAAGACTGTCAAAAGTAAAAACAAAATGAATTAGCTTTATGTCTGGAAGCTACAGCTATCAGCAGTTTCAAATTATATAGTCTGAGTGTGCATGGTTATGAGAATTGCTTTTTATAGGAATTATGAATCTATAAGGGATAGAAATCTACATAAGAGAATGTCAACAATTCAAAATAAAGGTAAGCTACTAAGCTACGTAAAATGCAATCCAAGTACTCAGCTGCCATTTAAGAAACACTGTCCCAATAAAGCAGTTCCTTTACAAATGCCAGGATTAATTTATAAGCCCACTGGTAAACTGGGAATGCACAATACTCACATTAGCAATACTTTCATCCTTTATATTTTAAAGCCACAGGAAAAAAAGCCTAATTTAGTTTAAAAAATTCTCATAACCAAAATAAATTTCACTAAGATGTAATACTGTTATTAGATACTGAATCCTATTTCAAATATAAAAAGGAGCCACACTTAAAAAAAAAACAAAAAAGCATTTCTTCCTTAGTCAAGTCAAAATTTTAAAAGGAGCCACTGAAAAAGTTACTAACAGTTTCAACAAAGTCATTCAATTTTTCTGACATCAGGTAAAAAGATATCTATTGTGCCCTTAATTCAACTAATTTTATCTGCACAGGTCACAGGAGACTTTCATTTTGATAACTTATGTCCTGTCCATTATGTGTGACTTAAGTTAGAATAAGCTCAATTTGAAAAGACAAATAATGTTCATGCCACATGACATTTCCTGAGATAATCAACATTTAATGCACAAAAGCATAATCAAAAGGTTTCATAATCTAAGAAAATTTTCATTTGGACTTAAATTTTAGGTTAAATTTCATTCCAGGCAGATGTCATTGTACTGCACTGTAGTTCAAAAAGAGGCAAAACACTAGTTGTGCTGTTTGCCTATCTTATTTGCTTCATTGTGATACTAGTAACTTTCAACCTTGATGAAAGGAAATTTTCTTAAAAAAAAAATTAGCATTAGGTACTACTATCTCCCTCCCCGCTACAAATTCTCTCCCAAACTTAGTATTTACTCTTAAGGTGCTTTTAAGCTCTATGTTCTATAAGGATTACACTTAAACTATCATATCTTAACTTCTTTTTATGGGAGAAATATATTTGGAGAATGGAGTGAATTAGCAGCAGTTTGTTAATTTCTTAAATTAAAAAAATATGCCTCAAGACAAGTAAATTTTGTTTTCGAAAACTTATTAAAACCAAATTGTTTTATCAAATGGTGCCTACAGTAGAATAAAACCAATGACAACCATAAATCACTGGAACATGAACTAAAAACCTAGGAAATACCTAAGTAAGAACTTACTAACCCAAATCAGTAATAACTTGTTTGTTAGTCCTATGACCCTAGGTGCCTTTATTTCAGAAATCTTTACAAGATGGCAGTGATTTTATCAAAATGAATATAGAAATATTACTTGCTGTTCTGTGGGTAATCTATGCTTGATGATCTATACTTTACTACTCTATTGGAACATTTTCAACTGACAATTTTCACAAGGCAGACTTTTTTGCATATAAGTTTTGGTATAAATTTATGATTCCTTGATTATCTTTAAAGCACTAACATAAAAAAGTGAATATATTTTCAGAAAGCCAACTACTTAGCAGTGACTAAGTCCCTCCCTAGGTCAGAGTGTGTGAACTGTAGAATGATCACAATACATTTTTTCATCTTAGGCCAGACCCTAAGAAGAGAAAGAAGAGTGAACTAAGGCACCAAGTAAAAGGGACATGGACTACTTTACAATGTATTAAGAAACTGTTGAAACACAACTATAAAACAACTTATGGAGAGCAGTAAAGAAGTCAAAATTCTGAACTAAGTATCTTCCTGGGTTAAGTCTCCTTGAAGGCTTTATCTTACTGTGTTCTGATTGTTGAGAACAGGAAAATCTTTTCTAGAACAATCTTAACACCTGCCATGAAAACCCAATACAAATATTATGTTGCTTAATTCACATGCTATTCCCTCACTTCTTATTCAGTCTTGCCTAGGTGAAATGTGTGTGTGTGTGTGACGGTGCAGTGCTTTGTTATAACTAAGTATATTTAAAAGCATGTGAAGAATACTATGAAGAATAAAGTATTCTTTCCAAAATACTAACTAAACCAGACATTTGAAAGTTTAAATGATATCAAGTCTACTAACTATCAGTTGCACTTCATAGTAATACCCTGTACTCCAGATTAAGAATTTAGCCAAGGATTTTTTATGAAGAACACCATTCTTAACATAATATAGCTGATACATGGAATTAAATATTTTCTTGGTTTAGAGTTAATGCCAGTTTGAATTCAGATGTAAATAATTTTTGTTGGCTTTCTCTTAAAAGTAGTTTCAACTCCAAAATGGGTACAATAATGTTAGAATGGAAACATGGAGATTTGGATAAATAAGCTATTGTGCCAGAGTTGTCAGTCTTTCTTTTACAATAATTGATCTGAGGACTTCATACATACATACATATTCAAATACAGGCATGTTAGAAATTAGTGCAAATTAAGTTAAATTTTCTTGTAATGCATTAAGTTACTTACAATGATAATGAAAACAATCATCATGTCAAAATTTCACACCTCTAGGGCAATGTACAGTCACTCTGGAAAAATAGCCAACCTATCTACTGTACTAAACTGTGATTATCAACCTGACTCCACAACCTGATCATCTTGGCACACAGAGTGTTTAAAACATAGATGATTTGCCTCCTGTATTTCTATTAGAACACTTGCCTGCTGATGGGACTCTTCTTTACCCAGCCCTTGAAAAATCTCAAAATAAAACACAAGCTACTATATGAAAGAACTGTAAGAATAAACTGTAAGAATAAGTGCCTTTTTCAGAAGCTCTCCTTTACCCTTGAAATCCTTATTTTGTGAAAAATGCCTACAAACTCCACATGTCCATGCATACATAAACACACAAAACTGTAGGAGTAAATGAGATCCTATCTCTTTATCTGAAGGGCATTCTTCACAGCTTGGTCCTACAATCAGTAGTTTAAAAATGCAGATGTCTTTTCTTGCATACTTTAAAATTTTTTTCAAATGGTAATTTGATTGTTTTGCCTGATCAGCTAAGTCTCTTCTAAACCTCTTCCCTGCCCCCCCAAAAAAAATTCCATAAAAACCCCTATGTTCAAGTCATGTCTCTTGCCATTTTACATTGTAATTCCTAAAATGAAATGTGAAGAACCATGACACAGCAGCATTTAACAATGGGTCATTATTGCTGTAGGACCAACACTTGATCACTGGGTTATGCAGTTGTCTCCCATGTCCTGAGCATAGCGGTCTGATATTGTAGTCCGTAATTCATCAATGTCCCTTCGTAACTGGCACACATCTGACAGTTTTTTACTGAGTGTTTCTGGACTGTGGTCATTTCCAGTCTCTTCAGCTGAACAGTTCATTGCTGTGTAAATAAAACACAGAGTGAATACTTCAATTTTTGTTTGAATAAACATTTTAAGATTTTCACCTTACCAATGGGAATAGAATACAACACACATCAGTGAGGCTCAGGTTTAAAACATAAGTCATTCGATATTAAACACATATTACCTAGTTTGTCTTTCACTTTGCTAATTAAAATCTAAAGATCTTTTACATAGTAAAAGGAAGTATTTTTAATTTTTATGATTACAAAATGGGTTTCTTTGGCATGCAAATATCAGTTTTCAAAATATATAGCAAAGGTGTTGAGATCTACAGTCCCAAAATATCTAGTTGATTGCTAACTGCCCAATGCCTGAATAACTAGGAGGTAAGGCCTTGAGTCAGCTGATTTATTTAGTCCAGTGATTTATGTACTTAGTTATTGTGAAATAAATCTTTCCTTAAGACCCTTATTAACACTGGTACTTTCCTGAAGGTGTGATGTCAAGTAACTTAGTCACACGAAGAAGAAAGCATACAGGCCTTACTGAAGAAGCAGTATGGATTTGCTCATTGTATTCATTGTATGGGCCTTGAAACTAGAAAACAAAATAGCCTGACAGACTTTGAGAAACTTCAAGAAAAGTAGTATTCAGCTAAAAATGGTACAACACAAATGATATGAGAGGATTTACAAGAAATATGGTTATCTTTATTCCTAATATTTATGATGTTACATATATGACACTACACTTACTTTTGGCAGATCATCCTGACAACAATGTGAAAACGGACTGGAGGAAGAAGAGTAAGATGGGTGAAGCAAGACTAATTCAGTTTAGGACTATGAAAACCTGAATTAGAGCAACAGCACAATAGAGATGTGAAGTCAGGACATGGATAAGATTACTTGAAGAAAATAGAGAATAAAGCAAACCAAAAAAAAACAAAAACAAAAATCAAGTGCAGATCATATGATTCATGCCTTTAATCCTTGCACGCAGAAAGTAGAGGCAGAGGATTCCAAGTCTGAGAACAGCCTGGGCTATATAGGAAGATATATATTTGTCTCAAACAAAATGAAGTGAAACAAAGCAAAAGACAACAACAAAACTCAACAAACAATTCCTAAGGACCCAATAATAAATGGCAGAGAACTCAAAAGACTGAGGTTGAGAAGTCATAAGGGTAGAAGCAGAATTTAGAGAGTTTGTCATGGAAACCAAGGTGTCACAGAACTCTAAGATGAGTGGTATGCAATGCCAAAAGATAACTGAAGGAGACATTGGACAAGGAGCCAAAGGAATCAATTGTTTTTTTGACAAATTAGCTGGCTGGTCTAAATGTAAGGTAAGGACTCTGGGTTGAATAAGGAGTGGAAGGAGTATACACTAGGAGATGTATGTGGTAAGATTCTGAACCTTTTATTTGTATTAGGATAGCTCCATTATTTAAAAAAAGCTAATAAATCCTACAATGAAATGTAGTATATAATGAAATAATTGAAGGGGTGATCAGTTCCAAAATGATAGAGAAAATGAGTCTTCTTGTGTTTTCTTCTTGCTCTTGAGAGCAATTTTTTCCTTTTCTTCTCTAAGACCCTTATCGAATTCCAGCTCTTCCATAAAGCTATCACAGCTCTTTCCATGTCTCATGTTTCCACTGTCCTCTGCCCACAACTCAATTGTAGCACTTAATACAATGTTCTAATAACTCAGTTAACACGTGGGTGAGCTGTGTTCACTTTATTTGCATTACCAGCTCCTAACAGCTCAACCATTGAAGGCATGTGTTTATCGAGTGGAAGTTCTCAAATATTCACCATTTTTATATATCCACGTTTGTTCATAAACCTTACATAGTCATCCTACACTTGTCCAACTGTAGTGGATTTCCTCTTTATTGCAAAGAGACCAATATTTCAATATTCTATAAATCTACGACTGCAGTCATTCCAGCAAATGCAGCACAGAAGGGCAAGCTCACACTAGGATAATACTACAGCAGCTCTCTCTCTCACTATAGGTGTGGAAGAAGATAGAATTGAGGCAAAGACAGGAAAGTAGCAAAACCAACATCATATATGACATGGCCAATACATGTAAGCAGTGAAGACTGGACCATGAGAAAGCACTGGTTAGTTCTATAAAATATACACAGAATAAAGAAGTAGTAAATATTTCTTTACAAATATTTTGCCAGTAGAAGACTGAGTCATTAGTCTATGCAGCTATCATATGAAAGTAATAAAAGCTTCATTACTTGGAGCAAAGTAATTGGAAAATCACTTAACTACCGTAACAAGCCCCAAGTGCCAGATTCAGCATAAGACACATCCCCTGGCATTCTGCCTTCTGAAAAATATGCTTTCTGACTTCCAGGCATAATGAGGTCAGTTTTAGTAAGGAAGTAATATTGCACTGAATTAAAGCCTCATAAATTCAAGTCAGAAGGAGAGAACCAAAATAAATGGATTTGTGAAGACAGGTTTCAAAACTGTTAAGCAATAAAGTGAGGACAAGTCATCAGCTACTTACATCTGATTCCCAGTAATAATGAAAGATTAGGCTCCTTGCCCTGAGCTCGCTGATTAAGAATGCTGCACAGTGCTTTTAAGTCAAACAAACAATAGGACATTTCTTTAAACAGCTGATCAATCACAGTCAAATCAAATAATGGCCGTTTAGAATGAATGGTCTGCTGCCTAGACTGGTCCAATTCCTGGCTCTGATCTAATAAAGAGCTAGTTTCTTCTGTTTGTCTTTGGTTCTGCAAAGAATAAAGAAAATAATTTGTTAGAACAGTGGAAAAATACTCATTAAGAAGTTATACACATCAACATTTCTCCTAATTGTGTAGGTGAAATCTAAAGTCTGTCTAAAGTCAAATCAAATGTTATATTAAATGCAACATTAACCAAATTCAACTGCAAATATGCAAGAGGAAAAAGAAAAAATATATAGTAGAAGTGATTCTTCTGTGCCATCTGATGTTCTATTAAGTTTTTCAGCATCTCACCTTAAACTAACTCTAAGGTAACCTTCGGGGGAAAAAAACATGAAACCAAACATCCTTGAGCTTCAGTAGTTTCTCAAAAAGAGAATGCTGGATACCCTGAAAATATTACAGGAAGAGATAGGAGAAACACTAAAGCTCCTTGGCACAGGTCAAAGTTTCCTAAATAAAGATCCAGAAATACAACAAATGAAAGAAAGGCTGGAAAATGGGAATTGTACTAAATTGCAAAGCTTCTGCATGGCAACGGACATAGCTAGCAAGATAAACAGAAAGCTCAGAGACTGGGAGAAGATCTTCACTAGCCATACAATAGACAAGGGCCTCATATCAAAAATATACTTAGAACTCAAAAACACCCACAACAAACCCTCAAATAAACAACCACCCAATTAATAAGTGGGCTAAAGAATTAAAAAGAGACTTCCCTGGAGAAGAAATAAGAATGGGTAATAGACACAAAGAAATGTTCAACATTTCTGGCCATAAACAAAATGCAAATCAAAACTACATTGAGAGTCCACTTCATCCCAGTTAGCATGACCAATATCAAGAAAATTAATGAACAGAGCTGGTGGGTGTGGCCAAAAGGGAATACTACTACACTATTAGTGGGAATATAAACTTGTTTAACTATTCTGGAAAGTATGGAGATTTTTCAGAAGAGTTCTTCATAGAGTTCCTTTATGACCCAGCAATCTCACTCCTGAGCATTTACCCAGTGATCACAAACAAGGCCATACTAAGGCTATGAGTACAACCATGTGCACTGTAGCATTATTTACCATAGCTAAGATATGGAACCAACCCAGATGCCCCTCAGTAGATGAATGGATCAAGAAAATGTGATATATATACACAATGGAATTCTATGCTTTCATCAGAAAGAATTACATCGTCCCTTTTATATGGAAATGGATAGACTTGGAAAAAATCTTATTAAGTGAAGTAAGCCAAATCCAAATAAACATCGGCTCCATAGTTTCCCTCATTTGTAACAATTAGTATATGCCTAGGATCGTCTTAGGAGAGGATCACAATAGCTCAATAGCTATGTACATATGACTACATAAAATGATGCTAATTGAAACGATCTCCATAACATGGAAACAAGGGTTTTTGTGGTTCTTTTTTCTTTTTTTAGTGTACTGCTCATAGTTATTTCTTTTGTATTTCATTTTTTTCTTCTCTGGTTTATTCCCCCGTGGTCTTTCAGTACCCTTTGTCTTGAATATAAGTTTACCTGATTTGGGGAAGGGAAAGGAAATCACTGAAATGGTAGGACAAATGGTATCATTAGATACTATGTTGGAAATGAACTTTACAACTTGTGGGGGAGAAGAGATGGGGGGAGGAAAGTGGGAGAAAATTAGAGAGAGGGTAACACTGTTTGGACAAAAAATGTACTCATTACCTTACTTATGTAACTGTAACCTTCTGGTACATCACCTTTACAATAAAATAAAATTTTAAAAAATAAAAATAAATAAAAGCCAAGAAGTAATAATCTGAAAAAAGAGCAATGTTGGAAGTATCACAATACCTGACTTCAAATTATACTCTAGAGCCATAGTAACAAAACCAGCATGGTACAGGCAAAAATAATCCCACACGATTATAGCTATCTAGTTTTTTAAAAAGTTGCCCAAAGCATATAGTGGATAAAAGACAACTAACTCAACAAATGGTGCTGGAAAAACTGGGAATCTGCATGCTTAACACTGAAAACAGATCTGTGTCTTTCATCCAATTCAAAATGGATCAAGGATCTTAATCTAAGACATGGAACTTTCACCCTACTATAGGAAAACACTGCAAGATATAAGTATAGGTGACAACTTCCCAAATAAGATTTCAATGCCTCAGCCAATAAGGAGGAGAATAATGGGATTGCATCAAACTGAAAAGCTTTTGCACAGCAGTTACCAAAAGAAGAAAGAACTGGTAGAAAGGGAAAAAACCTTTGCTAGCTATTCATTTGACAAGAGATTAATAACCAGAATATAAAAGGAGCTCAAAACTTTAAAAAGAACCAATAACCCAATTAAAAGCAAAAGAGCTGACTAGATGCTTCTTGAACAAAGTACAATAGTCACTAAATACATAAATGCATAAAGAATTTTAACTTTCCCTGGCCATAAGAGAAATGTAAAATCAAACTGACATTGACATTTCATCTCACCTTAGTTAGAATGGTCATCATCAAGAGTACAAACAACAAATAATGCTGGTAAGGATGGGGGATGGAAGCAGAACCTTTATATCCTGTTAGAAGGGATGGAAATTAGTGCAACCACTACGGAAATCGATATGGAGATTCCTTGGAAAACTAAAATGTGATACAGTGTGATATAGTGACATGACTACTGGGCATATATCTGAAAAAATGTAATTAAGATGTAATTAGAAACCTTTAAACATATATGTTTACTGCAACACTATTCCCAACAGCCAAGTTATAGAAGACATCAGTCTAAACGCCCTACAAGTGATGAATAAAGAAAATATGAAACACACATATACACCTATATCATAATATATATCTATATATCATAATATGTAACTATATGTAATCTACATATGTATTATATATCATCTATCTATGGTATGTGTAATATATCAGGATATATCTATCATTATCTCTGCCTCATATAATTACAATAGTGGGGCTGATTAGGGGAGAGGGAAAAGGAATGATGACAAATGTATAATACTAAAATACATTTTGTTTGTGTATGAAGATGCATGAGAGAACTCACTGAAAGCTGTTAAAAAAATAGGGGAACTGGAAAAGAGAATAAAGTGAATCTGATTCAAGTTCAATACATGTATGCAAGAAATACCTTGGTGAGACTCCTTTGTACAACTAATACACACGGATAAAAACTCAAATATCCTAAGAAATATCAAAAACAAAATTTTACAAAGCCCCATATTCATTACAAAATTTACATGACGCAAAGAAGTTCTCAGCCAGTGCCACATTAGTCAGTGGTGCTTAAATTATTGTGTGATCTGCTGTTTCTTTCCCCTTCATTTTTATAAACATGTCTCCCCAAAACAAAGGGTGCACAAAAAAATGAGCTAAAAGATTATGTGTTCAATTTAAGTAATAATGTAAAAATTAAGAATTTTTTAGATAACATGTTTGTAATTTTTTAGATAACATGTTTGGAAGGTGTTACAGGAAAAATGAACCAAGCGCCCACAGTACAATACTGAGCTCTATGCATCTTGGACACGTGTGTCTTTTGCTCAACAGTAGTCTCTTTGGAAACAATTTCCCAGGGATACAAAGGATCTATTATATGAGAATGTCCTTAACTTTTTAAAATTTGTAATGTTGACAGTCAAAATAAGTATTCTTTGCAAAAAGTGTCTTCAAACACAGGACAAGTATTTAATCTCATAATTTAAATAAGAAAATGATGAAAGAATTTGAATGTGTTGGAAATACATAATTTCCAAGTGTGAAAATAGAAAAATAAACTTCTGGCAGTGGGGAAAGAGGATAGGGAGCATGATAAAGGGTATACAATGATTATGATACATTGTAAACATGTGTGGCAACAATGAAATCCCCTGTCCCCATAACTGAGATAAACCACTTTAAAAAAAGTGATCTGTCCAATGATCAAGTTGCCAATGCTACACCTTTCCTTAGGGTTGTTTTGTTTACATTCAGTGTGTGCTTTATTTGATCAATACAGGCCTTAATATCTGGACAGCATTTGATTTTGCTCTTATTGGTATGCTGTATTTTAAGATGTAAGATAAAGGTTTTTCTATTATAATTTTCTTAAGAAACTTAATAGATTTAATTAACTGGTATATTAAACTCAAATTTTCCATTTGAAATTTTTCTAATAATTAACTCCATGCAATTAATGTATACAACCCAACCACTGACTTAAAACTGTGAATAGGCAGTGAATCATTCTCCCAAGGCCATCTAAATTTCCTCTACTTACTTCAAGTACTGCTTTTGTTAATCTCTGTAGGTTTCTTTCTTTTCTTTCTAGTTCTTCCACCATCTTTTGTGTGGTCAATTTCTCTTTAGAAAGTTTCTCTTGCATAGACTAGAACAAAAAAAAAGTTGTAAAACCAAGCATGTTAACACATTTAAAGGAAAATGCCAGCCTAACATAGGTAAGTAGGCATGTTGGCATCTGAATACTTTGAATCTTTTTCCATCCTAGTACTTTGAATATTGAACCTGTTGCCTTTAGAGCAATCTGTATTATTTATACAGTGGATAGTTCCAAATAAAAGAGAAAAATACCATCTTTACCCACAGTTTTTAATCTGTATGAGATATATCAAATCTACAGATGCTATTTAATACAAGTAATTCTTATTTTATTATTTCCTACATTGGAAGTATATTTATTTTTATATTTTTCTTATAAGATATAAAATATGAAGATAACTCTATTTCCTATTAGTTGGAACATAGCTAGTTTCTCAGTATTGAACTAAGGTCAGAGATCAGTGAGGGAGCTTATTTCATTATAAAATTAGATGCAGAAACATATTAAGAAAGTTCAGAGCACTTCAAAGCAGCACGGAAGACATTTTATGGATATTTCAGCTGATTATTGTGATCTCCAAATAAATACACACCAAATTCTGTAGTTGCTTGTGAAACCCACATGTTTCTATCTTCTTTATTGCTTTGGGTAGACCACATCAGTAAACATACAACCAGAGGAAGAAGGATATCATTTCCTCCGGGTCTCTCTATTTTTAACTCTGAAGATACTTCAATACACTACTGACCACCCAAACAGCACAAAATATTTTCCCCCTCTCATTACCTCTGGACGGGATAAGGAAGACAACCATTAGCATGGATTAAGACTAAATGTAACCTGAGGGGAAGAGCGGGGTTAGGATGGAAGAGGGGAAAGAATGATGGACAGGGTGACACTGATCAAATGCACTGTACTCATAAAGTGACATGTTAAATTGAAACCCCTTGTACAAGCAGCTAAAGATAATTAAAAAATTGAAAAAAGAAAACTAAATATTAAGCCGTTTTCTTGGCAACAAATACTCAAACATGTCCTCTTAAATTTTAATAGACTTCAAAAAATATATTTAATATTTTAGCAAGTGGATAAAAATAAAGGAAACATTAACATATATTTCCTCATATGGAAACTTGTTAATTTTCTACAAAAATGCACCTAGAAGCACAAAGGGCTATCAGAATCATCTAAATCATATACAGAGTTTTATTTACCTAGCTGGATAGAGCTTTCTCACCTCAAGACATTTTTGGATTATAATCAAGAGTTCAACATATACTTAAATTCTAAGGTTTTGTTGGAATGTAGAATGCAGAATATAAACTACTCTAAAACTTACATTTTAACAATGAAATCTGAACTCAGGGATGTGTTTCCATAATGCTGTAATTCCTCAAAAGCTTATGATGATTTATATTTTTACCAATTCATGTTAAGTGTGACTACTGTGTAGTTTGAAGACTGAACTGAAATCAGTGATTAAAACAGGTAATCTTTTTCACTTAAATAAAACAAATGTTTCACAATAGTCCAAGAAGGAAAACTGGACTTGGGAAATAACACTAAGCTTAACATCTTAGGTGGTTTGGGCTTGAGGGCATTTATTGAGAAGTGCCTTAATAAAGGAAAGTGCTCAGGACCTAAAGGGTCCTGCTTCTGTAAAAATTGTGAGGATACTAGAGTGAGAATGCTAATACTCTCTGCCTGTAACATTTCACCTAAAAACATTTCTTACTTCTTATCTAAAACTGTATGAGAAAAAACATATACATAAAGCTTAAGGGAGAAAAAAATAAATTTTGAGTAATCTTCTCATGGCCTTACCAGATTAAAATTAAAACAGAATAAAATCTGATTATTAACTGGCTTTCCAAAGTAAAGTACAGTTAACTCAATATATAATATTCTTTCTTTTAAAAACTCTATTCTAACTACAGAAGGAGGTTTCTGTAATTCCTTTTTGGTACTTTACCTAAAATTTATGAGCTTTGAAATCTGCATTCATATTTATCAATGCAAATTATAATGTATTTGACATGTAAATCCATACTACCAAATTACTAGTATCTTTACTATGTGAATAATGAAAAAAACTTTTTTTTTGGGGGGGGGGGTCAGGTCATGGGGCCTGAACTCTGGGCCTGGGCGCTGTCCCTCAGCTCTTCAGCTCAAGGCTGTGCTCTACCACTTGAGCCACAGCGCCACTTTCTGGCTTTTTTCTTTTTGCCCTGAAGAAAACTTTTGATGGCCATTTCAGGTTTTAATTTGTTTTATGATGAATAATGTGCTGAGCATGGTGGCTTATACCTGTCATCTTAGCTACTTGGAGATTGGAAGACTGTGGTTTCAGGCCAGTGTCAGAAAAAAAAATTCCCAAGACCTCATCAATATAAAAAAATTAAGCTATTATCACAGCTACATAGGTAAGTATAAAATAAGAGGACTTCAGTCAAGGCAAAAGTAAGATTCTATCTAAAAAATAACCAGAACAAAAAAGGGCTAGAGGAATTGTGGTAGAGTGCCCATTTATCAAGAGCATGATCTTGTGTTCAAATTCCAGGGCTGTAAAAAGTTTAAATTTTTTTAAAAGAAATGAATAATGCATGCTATTTTCCAAAGAATTTTGCAATGCATTTTTGAAGTCTCTTAAGATTTAAAAACATAATTGCTAAAAGTGGTCATAGTTCTACTATGTATAAATGAAATTACCAATATTTGCTGAGATATTTGGTATTCTGAAATTAAGTACAGTCACCTCAATTTTCTTCTGTATTTTTGCCTTTCTCTTTTTCATTGTGAGGCCACCAAAAGTAAAATCATGCCAGGTGCTGGTGATTCATGTCTATAATTTTAGATGTTCAAGCCTGCCTAGGCAGACAAATTGGAAAGACTCATCGCCAATTAACCAGCAAAACCTAGAAGTAAAGGTATGGCTCAAGTGTTAGAGCTCTAGACATTAGCAAAACCAAAAGTGAGAGCGTGAGAGCATGGCACCCTAGTTCAAGTCCCAGTCCTCGGAGGAAGAACATGAGGAGATGAGTAATAACCAAGGACACAATTCTGAAGTTAAATCACATAAATTAGAATCTTAGCTGTAAGCTTGGGTAGTACCCCTCTAAACCTCTGCTCTTCTCTGTAAAATATGTTACATTGTAAGATTATTGGTGATATTCAGAGACCACAAATATCAGTCAGAAAGCAGTTCCTATAAAATGCAGTATCATCACCATTCTTTCATTAGCTAACAAACACTTTACTTGGCATCACTTTGACTCACAGGTGAATAACTAATTTCCTTATTCTTCTGGAGTGATATAAAAGGGGTTTACAAATATTTTGCAAAAACTAAAAAATAAGGAATGTACCAATACCATAGAAGTCTCTTATTTTAGCTTTCTGCACATAGGATTTAACACCATCATAGAACTCTGATTTTATGTTAACTATCATCTTGCAATCAGATGTAACTTTATAAACAGTCTGCCTGAGAGTTCTTATAGTATGACATAAAAAAACTTTGCAGGCTGCTCCCCAGAGAAACTGGTGAATGGAAAGTGGTGCTGTGGCTCAAGTGATAGAGCGCTAGCCTTGAGCTGAAGAGCTGAGGGATAGCACCTAGGCCCAGAGTTCAACCCCCATTACCAACAAAAAAAAAGAAAAACTAGTGAACACTGTAGAACATTAAAGTTTCTAGAAATCACCCTAAGAGCATAAAGTCAATGAAGAAACATGTATTCAGGAAAATCTACCAAAACTCAGTAGGAAGGCAAGAGACTGTGGAATAGGAAATATTTAGCCTCTTGCAGCTCAAGACATAAACTGCAGATTTGGTATTGTCAATAACACAACTCTTCCCCACATCTCACAAGTGGTAATTATCTTCCCATTATCATTTATCTATTCTACATCTAGCTACCTGTACCTGAGGCTGTTACAGCCAATGCAGGCAAGAAATAGGGGGCTCCTTTCTCTCACCACTGAGTGCCCTTCACAAGATGGAGACTTTGTTATGGCTTTGGCACCACTAAATACGGGGGCTCTTGTCTTTTTTTCTGTTTTCAAGTATTATGGCTATTCAAAGCCTTAAGCCAAAAGAAATGCCATAATTAGGTTGTCAATCAAGAACTGAGAGTGCCAGAAGACAGAATAAGAGCTTCAGGTGTATACATAAATAATGGTACCAGAAACATTTTTATGTTTCACTCCAAAGTAGTGTATTGCTTTTGTTACTTGTCATAAAGGCTTTTGATTTTTCAGCCTATAAGTGAAAGAAGATTATTTCAATTTCAGAGGTTCTTTTCCCATTTCATGTACATACCAAGAGAGAAAAATGGTGTTAAAAGTTGAAGTCAGCTGGGTGCTGAACTCTCTAGGTTCACACCTAGAATCCTACTTAGGAGGCAGGGATCTGAAGATTGTGACTTGAAACCAGCCTCAGTAACAAAGTCCATGAGGCTCTTATCACTAATTAACCACCAAAAGATGGAGATGGGTCTGTGACTCATGATAAGAGTAAAAAGTTCAGGGACAGCACCCAGGTCACACACCAGCACACACACATACATGCACACAAAAAGAGTGCCCACACTAAAGCACCAGCACAACTATGTTCATTGCAGCATTATTTACCATAGCTAAGATACGGAACTAACCCAGATGCCTCTCAATAGATAAATGTATATATACATTTATCTATACATATATATATGTATACACAATGGAATATATATACACGATGGAATTCTATGATTCTATCAGAAAGAATGATACCGCCCCATTTGAAAGGAAATGGAAAATCTTGGAAAAATACTAAGTGAAGTAAGCCAGACCCAAAGAAACGTTTCCCTCATTGGTAATGTCTAGGATAGTCCTAGCAGAATATCACAATAGCTCAATAGTTATGTAAATAGGACCATATAAAATGATGCTATCTAAAGTGAACTCCATGATATGGAAACAAGAGTTATTTTTTAATGTACTGTGTGAAGTTAATTCTTCCCCTCTCCCCCCCCCCCGTTTGGTTTATCCCCTGTTGACACTGTTTTGAATTTTGGTACCCTGTGTCTTATATATACATTTACCTGATATAAGGAAGGGAAGGGGAAAAACAAAATGGGTGAGACAAAGGACAAAGGGTGAACCAATGCAACAGTGATACAAGACACCATGCAGGAAATGAACTTCACAATTTGGTAGGGGGGATGGGAGGGCAGTTGGGGTAGGAGGAAGTGGGAGAAAAATTGTTGTTGTTCAACAACAAATGTACTCATTGGGCTGGGAATGTGGCTTAGTGGTAGAGTGCCTGCATGTTCGAAGCCCTGCGTTCAACTCCTCAGTACCACATAAACAGAAAAAGCCAGAAGTGGCGCTGTGGTTCAAGTGGTAGAGTGCTAGCCTTGAGCAACACAGAAGCTCAGAGACAGTGTCCCGGCCCTTAGTTCAAGCCTCAGGACTGGCAAATGTACTCACTGCATTATTTATGCATTGTACAACCATCACCTTTACAATATTTTTAAAAAGAGTATTTAAAATTAATCTTTAAAATTCATTGAAAGAGGGAGAAATGAATTGCCACAGCAAAACACAAGTAGTCCTTTTCATGTCATATTTTGGGGTTATGAAGCATGCTCCTTTTGCAAAGTAATTTCTTGACAGCAAAAGAATCAACAAGTGCACTTCATTTTTATTTATTTTTTTGGTCCGGTCGTGGGGCCTGAACTCTGGGCCTGGGCACTGTCCTTCAGCTCTTTAGCTCAAGGCTAGTACTCTACCACTTGAGCCACAGCGCCACTTCCAGCTGTTTTCTTTTTTGCTTATGTGGTGCTGAGGAATCGAACCCAGGGCTTCATGCATGCAAGGCAAGCGCTCTACCACTGAGCCACCTTCCCAGCCCCCAAGTGCACTTCATTTTTGACTCTTAAATTATATTAAAGGAAGTAAGCCAAGCCCAAAGAAACATAGGTCCCTTATCTGCAATAACTAGTATATGTCTGAGACAAGCAGAAACGGATGTTAGGCAAAATGAATCCCAAGATGAGTATTCAAATGTTTTTTTTCTTTCTTGTGATTGTTTCTAACATATTTATAAGATGATTTCTTTGTTGCTTTGCATGTACTTCCCCCATGGTATAACCCATTTTCATTGTATTTGATGTTGGTATAATTTGTGGAGGGGAAGGGCAAAAACAAACCATTTAAATAGGGATACATTGCAACAATGAGATGTACAAGTCGTTATATTGAAAAACGAACTTTACAACTTTGGCTGGGCTGGGCCGGGGCCGGGGCCCTGGGGGGGAGGGAGAGGGGGGAAACGGAGAGGGGAAGGGATGGGAAGGGAAACAAGGGAGGAGGCTGCAATGCTTGATAAGAAATGTACTCATTACCTTGCCCATGTAATTGTAACCCCTCAATACGGTATTTTCACAATTAAAAAAAATTAAAAAAAAATACATCCTGAACAACCATATAAATCTTGTGACCACTAATGACACAAACAGGCCCAGAAACATACTTTCATGATCCAAGTGAGGTTACAATGTTCCATCCCAGACACGAAATTGTTTTGCAAATTTTCACAAATTTAACCTATTTTAATTATGCAAACCATGTGTGGACAGCAAACACATAACATGAACAGAGCAAGGGTCTCCTTGTAAGCACAAAGACTAGGGAAGATCTTTTTTTAAAGTTCCTTTTCTTTGTTTGATAGAATTATTTGGCAGGTATGTTTTTAAAAATACTAATTATGGATGAGTACTTTTGTATTTCATTCAATGAAACAATTAGCTAAGTGTTTTTAAAATCAAGTTTATAGTAAGCAAGAACCTCATTTTTGATAGATCACAAAATTAAGATAACAAAATAGATAAATAACACAGTAACAACAAGAAAGCATTAAAGCATTTGATATTTATTCAGCTTAAGGAATTTATATTCTATTTATGTCATTTTGTTGTATTATAATCCATTTTGCCACTATTTCTACTGAGAAAACCTACTAAAGGCTTTATGAGAGATATGCTAAAAATTAAATAGAATCTCATGAGAATAAGGAAATACCTTCTCTTGATGTTATTAATAGAATTGATTGTCAACAGTCTTAAGACCAGCAATTCCAATCATGTCTGTAAGAGTAAATTGTCTTGGGGCTGGGAATGTGGCTTAGTGGTAGAGTATTTGCCTACCATATATTCAGTACCACATAAACAGAAAAGGCCGGAAGTGGTGCTATGACTTGAGGAGAAGTTCAGGAATAGTGCCCAGGCCCTGAGCTCTAGGACTGGCAAGAAAAAGAAAAAAGAGTAACCATCTTAATGACCTCCCTCCCACGTATCATTCTGTCTCCTGTGGTATTCACATCACTCAGTGATAGCTGTCAACTCAGACAGGCCATTTCAGTTCATAAGTTCTTCCAATGACAAAATACTTAATATTCCAGAAAACAGATGAACATAAACTTTTTCTCCCTGCATTTTCTGGTTAAAAATACAAAAATACAGCTAGCCTGAAACAGCTTATGAAGGAGGTAAACTATGCTTCTGAGAACCAAATAGGAAGGAAGGTAGAATCCAATGAGAAACTTATATCACACTGAACCATAGTATCTATGGAAATGACAAAAAAAAGTTCAAATGTCTTTTTATACTGCATAGCAGAAAAGCAAACTGAAGAATTTTAGCTCTACTGGACACACACACACACACACACACACACGCACACGCACACGCACACACACACACACACACACACACACTTTCTGAAAGATCAATGGGTAAATGAGGTATTCTAGCCAGTTAACATCATCATCTTGAGGTGAAAAATTTGTGTTTTTATGAGACTTAATATTTTTACATGAAGTACTTATCTTCTATGTTCAACAATATAGTATTCCTAGTAGAAGATCAATTTCTCCCAACTTCCCAAGCTGTCTGTGAATCATGTAAGTATCTAGTTTGCATAGCATATATTAAATATAGCATTTTTGAGTACAAAAACAAAGTCTTATTTTTAATCACCTCATCTCTTTTGAGATTAGATTTTATCATTTCTTTTGGGATTAAGTTTGGAATAACTATTTTAACTTCTAGAATAACTTGTTCATACGCAAATCCATGCAATACTCCAAACTGTTTAAAACATCTTCAAACAAATTTGTTCTTCTAAGTAGTTTACAAGGGAATAAAGAAGCAATAAAAAACACTAAGCACTCCAAAATGGAAAATAGTAGAAATGGCAGGGAAATGCTTTAAGGATGCCAGAATGAAAGGGATAGGCTGAGAAGTGTGGATGATAGAACTCTCAAAAACAAAAAACAAAAAATTATTGGAGACAAAAAATATAAAGTCGGTGAGCTGTGAAAGTCTTTCCAGATGAAAATGAGGTATAAAGATCAAATAAAAACAAGTAGTCTTCTGTTAGCTCACTAAACTAACTATAGTCTTCTATTAGATCACTGGTGATCAAATATATTCTCAGTGAGGATAAAATAGGGGGATAGGGGGTAGCCAAGGAATATAGAACAATCTTTATATTTTTTTGAAAAGCTGATTCACTCAATAGAATTTTCTTTGAAACAACTAAAAGATCTGTGAAACATCTGTAAATTTACCTCAAGTTCAATTAATATTACTTTTACATAACTATATAACTATATTTAATACTGTTATATAAGCAGTAGAAGTAAATAAGCAAATAGCTCAATTTAGTGTAAAAATATAGCTTACCTGAATTTCTAAAGTCATTCTGTTCATTTCATCTTGTTGGTTATCTATTATCTAAATCACAGAAAATAAAGTTAGCATAATCAACTCAGTTTTTTCTATTGTTACTGAGAAGGACCAATATTTTACTAGTTTAGTCGGAGAGTTCCTGCCTACCAAGCATGAGGCCCTGAGGTCAACCCCAGTACCTTCACAAAAACACAAAGCATTGGGGCTGGGAAGGTGGCTCAGTGGTAGAGCGCTTGCCTTGCATGCATGAGGCCCTGGGCTCGATTCCTCAGCACCACATAAGCAAAAAGAAAAAAGCCAGAAGTGGCGCTGTGGCTCAAGTGGTAGAGCGCTAGCCTTGAGCTGAAGAGCTGAGGGACAGTGCCCAGGCCCAGAGTTCAGGCCCCACGACCGGACCATCTCCCCCTCCAAAAAGAAAGCATCAATAGTCTAAAGAATGCTAAAAAAAAAAAAAGCATAATTAAAAATACCTTTACAAATGGCCTGCTGTACTTTTCAAAAGTGTTAAATAAAGATTTGATTCACATATGTAAAACTTCCTGCATTACATAATAAAACTCAATTTATTAAAAAAATTGAAATAGACTTCGAATAATTTAGGAAAGGAAAAGATATCCTTTAGCTTTTATTTAAATTGAAATCACATTTTCTTAGACACTCAAATTCAAAATTTTATAAGCTATAAGCATTAGCAAAATTATAAATTACATAAACTACTAAATTATATACATGTATCCACATAATATAGATTTCATGTTTATTATCAAGGTACTTACTAACCTTACTTGCAGTTTCATTTTGTTCTCTGAGATTATCATTTTCATTCTGAAGCTGCTTTGCATCTAACATGGGAAGACGAATTCCATCTTCAAGGCATTTTTCTACTTTTTGTTGTAAACTGTTAGTTTTAGAAACAAAAACTATGATGAGATAAGCTACATTAGCTGACAAGCAAGACTACATAATAAAAACTATATATATATTTTATATAAACATGAAAGGGCCATAATTAGAGGTTGATCCTCTTTTCAGAAATGGCAAATACAAACCCAGAATTGTTTTAGGCTGTGACAATCTGGGACCACTGTTTACAAAAACTTTATAACTTAATTTGTGGATAATAGGGATTGAGGAAGAAGAAGAGCAGACAATTAAGGATATAGGAAATATATTTAATATATAAATAGCACACAAACAAAAATCCCAAATACTCAAAAAGAAAATCCCATCCAGGTACAAGAGGCTTTTAGAACACCCAACAGACAAGACCAGAAATAGTCTTCCACTGCCATACTGTGATTCAAACTGCTTCAGTAGAAAATGAGAGGATACTTAAAGCTGTCAGAAAAGACTGATTACCTAAAAGGAAAAACAGAATAACTGCAGATTTCTCTGCTGAAACCCCAAAAAGCAAGGAGGCCTTGATATGACATATATACCAAGCAATGATATATATACCCAAACAACTACCAACCAAGAATACTGTATCTAGTCAAACTTTTATTCATAACTTAAAGGCAAATAAAAACATTCCATATGATAAAAACTAAAACTAAAAACTAAAAATAAAATTTATTGCCACCAAACCAGCACAACATATGATACTCAAACGATGTCCTACATACAGAAAACCAACACAAATACAAAATAGGCATCAAAAATAAATTGTACAAGATGAGCAGATAGATATAGTAAGAACATAAGAGACCCAACCCTAAAAAACAGTCACATGACAAGAGCTACCACAATACTCTCAGTTCTAACAATATGAATGGGCTCAATTCTCCAATCAAAAAACATAGTGTGGGTGATCAGATCAAAAGACATACCCATCTGCTACCTATAAAGAGACATCTGACAAAAACAAGTATCTATGTACAGTGAGAGGCTACAACAAAGTCAAGAAAACAGCTGTCATCAACAGGCTGGAGTAGCAACATGCATTTCAGATAAAACAGACTTGAAATTAAAATTAGTAGGAAGAAACAAAAGAGTACATAAAAATAAAGGGAACTCTCCACATAATTCTCAATTTCTACTCACCTAACATTTGTGCTTACAACTTCATCAAATGAATACTACATGACTTAAAGCACACATCAATCCAAACATATTGATCATTGGTGACTTCAACATATCATCACCACCTTTGGATAGATCATCCAAGCAAAATCTCAGCCAAGAAACCTCAGAGCTAAATAGCTGCAATGAACATCTAGACTTAACATCTACAGAGTCTTTCTTCTAGCCATATCAAAATTTACATTCTTCTCAGGAGCCCATGAACATTCTTCAAAATAGACCATGCCTTAGGTCACAAAGCAAAATCAAGAAAATCAAAATTACTCCCTGTATCCTGTCAGATAACAACGGAATAAAATTAGGGTTCAACAGCAAAAGCCATCACTGATGATAAACTCATGGAAAGTGAACAACATATTCCTGAGTCATCAGTGGGACACAGAAGAGTTAAGAAGGGAAATATAAATGAAATAAAAAATATTTTGTATATATATAAATGAGAATACATGTAAATGAATACACGATATAAATGAATATATATGAATGAATAAAACAATATAATATAAATGAAAATACAAAATACCAGCTTCTCTGGGACATAACAATGGTAGTACTCAGAGGAAAGTTTATAGCTATGAGAGCCTATACCAATGAATTAGAGAAATCCCAACCCAATTCTCTAATGATGCACCTGTTTTTCTAGCAAACCAGGAACAAGCCAAACAAAACCAATAGAAATAGTAAAAGATCAGAAACAAATGAATTAGAGACTTAAAAAAAATACAATGAGTTGGTTCTTTGGGAAAAAATATACAAAAAGTTGGTTCTTTGAAAAACTTTAAAAAATTGACAGACCTTTAACAAATGTAATTGAGAAGAAATAATTCAAATAAAATCAGAGATCACAAAGGGAACATCACAACAGAAACAAGTAAAATTCAGAATGTTATAAGGGAATTCTTTGAAAATCTTTACACCAGTAAATTGAAGAATCTGGCAGAAATGGATGTATGCCTGGAGACAATCAATATGCCTATACTGAGCCAAGAATGATATAAACCAATTAAATAGACCCATAGCAAGCAATGAAACTGAAATAGCAATAAAAGACCTCCAATCCAATAAGAGCCCAGGATCTGATGAATTAACAATCCAATTCTATAAGGCCTTCAAGGAGAACACCAATATTTCACAAACTCTTTAATAAAATAGAAAGGGAAGGATCACTATCAAACTCATTTTATGAAGTGAGCATTACACTCATCCCCAAACCAGATAGGATAGGGACACACCAAAGAAAGAGAACTATAAACCTATCTCTTTGATAAACACAGATGCGCGCGCGCGCGCGCGCGCGTGTGTGTGTGTGTGTGTGTGTGTCTTCCATTGTCTTGTTCAAATTTTTACTATTCTCATCTAAAACTTTTGGCAAACTGTTAGTATGGCTTCAAAATGTTAATTAACCACTGAAATCATACAACACATCTTCAAGGAAAGTAACCAATATTAACGATAAAATAACGGCTTTTAAGTAAAATACTTGATGAAAAATATGAGCAAAAATGTAAAAGAATTTGAAAAGTTCTCTTACCTTTGAACAGAGGTTACCAGCTCCTTTTCTTTCTTTTTCTGGCATATTAGCTGTGCTTCTTTGTCCTGACACTGTTTTTTGAGCTCTTCAAGTTTCTTTTCTGTATCTGACAAAGTCTCTTGTAAATTCTTATTTTTTTCTTCTAGAACCTGTAGCTAAGGAGAAATTTTTTACAATTCACAACACATGTAATGTTAAATTCTCCTATTAAAAATACTATTTTCAAGAGTTAGTAGACTTATTGCTAAAATAATATTATCTTAATTTTATCTAGAGTAGTTAATAAGGTTACCTCTTTGTGTGAAAGAATATTAAGATAAAGAAGAAAATGGAGTAAAACTTTTCCACAAGACAGAAAAATATGCTTGTATTTTTATCTTTAATTATGCCAAAATGCATATAACAAAACTGATCACCCTAGCCAGGTACCTGTAATCCTAGCTACATGATGCTGAGACCTGGAGGATTGAATTATGTTATGAAGCTAGCCTGGCTAGAGAAGTTCATGAAAGCTTTAATCAGAAAAAAACAGGGTTTAGGGGTTGGGAAAGTGACTCAGTGGTAGAGCGCTTGCCTTGCATGCCTGAGGCCCTGGGTTTGATTCCTTAGCACCACATAAGCAAAAATAAAAAAAAAAGCCAGAAGTGGCGCTGTGGCTCAATTGGTAGAGCGCTAGCCTTGAGGGACAGCACCCAGGCCCAGAGTTCAGGCCCCACGACTGGACCCCCCCAAAAAAAAAACCCCAAAAAACAAACAAACAGGGTTTAGAGACATAGCTCCAATAGTAGAGAACTAGCTGAGCAAGTAAGCTGTAATAAGCACAAGGCCCTGAATTCCTTAAAGTATATTCAAAAAATAATAATTATTATTATTGCCCTAATCATTTGTTTATATAACTCACTAGTGTTAAAGTCCACATTATTGTTAAATGTCCAGAACCCATCTTGAATAACTAAATACTGTATCTATTAGACAACTTTCCATTCATCCATTAACCTGTTTCCTTGGAAACAACCTTTCTACTTAGCTGTCCTCTAATTTGAACGTTTTTGAACCTCATATAAGTAGACTCATACAGTATTTGTCTTTTTGTGACTGGTATATTTTACTTCATATTTTCCAAGCTGATCTATGTTGTAGCATATGCCAAAATTTTATTCCTTTTTAAGGTTGAATCATATTCCAACTCTATGCATTACACCCATCTTTTGCTTATCTATTAATCCATCCACAGACACTTGTCTTGGCTCCATCTTTCAACCTGTATGAATAACAATATTATAAACAGTGGATGACGTCTGTTCAGGGCTGTTTTATTACGTATACAGTGATATATGATCCCATGGTTCTTAAATCTACATCACTCTCTGTTCCTGTTCATGAAACTTCCTGTGGTCTTTAAGTTTCTTCCTGATTTTACCTTCTTGATCTTACAACTTGGAAATTAATTTTTTTTAAAAGAGAACAAAGAATGCTATTTTTTAGATCTTAAGAACATACATAATACTGACAGTCCAATGATTTCCAACTTGAGTTGGATTTTACATTTGGAAATGTTTGTTGACATTTTTTGTTTAGGAGAGGGGAACAGTGCAATTAGTACCTAGTAGGCATAGGCAAGAAGAACTGATTACAAGTAAAATGCATCCTTCAATGCACAGAGAGCTTACTTCTATGAACAAAAAATTTCTGCCCCAGCATATCAATATTTCTCCTCAAAAAGAAGTCAGAAGGGTGGGACAGTTATGAAGAATAGAGAAAATAAATTGAATATCTAGAAAAAATATTCAGCAAAAGGTCTTGAAAAGACCCTCGAATCTCAGAGAATATGGAAAAAAACCCTCATCTGGGGAGTGTGCATGGGACAGGGTTATCAGATTGGTTTAGAAACTACCTTTTAAGGAAGAACATTAACAGAGATTAAGAAGGTAACCCTATATTGACACCAAGAGAAATTCATTCTTACATGAACAGTTTCTGATGCAAATTAAATCCTGAAAACAGGAATTAAACTTTAATATACAATAAGTCAAATTGCTAAAGAATTATCTTAAAAACAACATTTTCTTCAAGAGATGGGCATTTTATGTTATATTACCTGCAGGCTCTGACGTTGCACATCATCTAGAGTTGGAAGATCAGCTAGGTACTTTTCCAAGGTCTCAATTCTTCTCTGCTTTTCTTTGTTTTGTTCAGCTTCCTTCTGGCACTTCTTTTTCAGGCTATTGATGTATCTGTCTCTTGTTTTAAGCTAAACAAAAAGATTAAGGATCTTCAGTAGTTTGGAATCATGAAAAAAATAACAAAAACCAACTCTTCATTTGTGTCTGTTTAAGCTGTTTATATCTTCTTGTCTTAATTTTAGTGCATCATATACATCTAGAAATATATTCATTTCTTCTGGGTTTCCGATATATGAGATTTCAAAAGAGTCCCTAATGATTCTCTGAGATTCAGGGCTGCTTGTTGTAAACTCTCCTTTTCTGTCTATTTTTATTAATTTGGGACTTCTCTTCCTTTTGATTAGTCTGGCTACAATTTTATTATCTTTTCAAAAATCAACTACATATTTCATTGATACTTTGTATTTTCCTTTACACCTTCATTTCATTCATTTCTCCTCTGATCTTGACTATTGCCATCAATAAGTGTCAGATTTGGCTTATTCTTATTTTTCTAAGACCTTGAGATAATTGAGATTACTTTGATTTTTTTTTTCATGGAGGCACTCATAGCTGTTAAGTTTCCCTTTTACAACTATTTTTTCTGCAGCCTACAGGTGCTGGTGAATTATGTTTTCATTGTTCTATGATTCCAGGAGTTTTTAATTACTCTACTTATTTCTTCAATGACTCAGTGATCATTCAAAGTGCATTGTTAAATCTCCATGTGCTTGTACAGTTTCTGTAATTTTTCTACAGAAAACGAATTTCTATTTATTCAAATACTATTTAAGATTGAAGGAATTAATTTAATTTTTTAAAGATTTGTTAAGACTTGCTTTGTGGCCTGTAATTTAATTTGGAAAAAATTCTCTGATCTGCTGAGAAGAGTGCACATTCTGAAGCAGCTAGATAGAATAGTCTATAGAAGTCTATCAAGACCATGCAATCTATGGCACAGTTTAATTTTCGAGTTAAACTGTTTTCTGGACCATGGAAGTGTGGTCTGAAAGTCACCATTCTTTTGGCATTTCTTACTGGATCTACACTCAGTACATATAAACTTGCAATTGTTACAACTTCATGAAGGATAGTTCTCTTCATTAATACATAGTTGCCTCCTTTATCTCATCTGATTACTTTTGACTTGAAGATTTTCATATCTACTTTGAATACACCTACTGTCTGTGAAAACACAGCAAAGCCAGAAAGGGCAAACGAATGTTGTGTGGACATATGCATGTATCCTTGGCTTTTGGCTGCTTATTCTAATTGTGTGGACATATGCATGTATCCTTGGCTTTTGGCTGTTATTCTAAATCAAAGCTTCAGCCGCTAACTTGAATACTGCCATGAACATTTTATTTTTCAGTACTTTATTTTCAATGATAATGAAATGAGGAATGATAGACTCAATCATAAAAAAAGGAAGAGTTCTTTCTATAGGTCACTGAAAGTTTCACTAGAAGACAGTATAATACACAGAGGTCTCTTAATCCCTCAAGGAAATACTTGTGTTTTGTAGATAGCACACGATTTCTCATATTTTGGTACACAATCAATCACTCCAATATAAATGCCTCACCTGGTATGACACCTGGCACAGGGAAAATGACATATTCTATTTTGAACGAATGTGATTAGTCTAATAAAGCTTTATCAAATATACCTACCTTTTCTTCCAGTTTTTTCTTCTCTTCACTAAACTGGTTTATCCTTTGTTTGAGGAACTCATTGAGTTGTAAAACCTCTTTCTCACTGGATGCAAGCTTTTGCTCAAGTTCCACTTGCTGGGGCTGGGACACTGACTGTTCTAAAAATGTAGTTTGGAGTGAAGTGTTCTCATATTGTGGCTATTCCAGGGGGAAAAAAGAGGAGGTTAATACTGTAAATTTGTTTCTTTAGAAACAATAGCAAGAAAGAAAAAAGATATTTGTGTCCCTATCTTGGGGTTCATTTCACTTAACATCATCTTATACGGTCATATGTACATAGCTTTTGGCCTTTTTTGCTTGTCCTACACATGTATTAGTTATTGCAAATAAGGGAAACCATGGGACCTATGTTTCTTTGGGCCTGGCTTACTTCACTTAATTTTTTCCAAGTCTTTCCATTTCCTAAATTCGTGTGTGTGTGTGTGTGTGTGTGTGTATCTTCTATATACACTTCTCTAATTCAGGGAGGGGAAGGGAAAAAATGAAATGCTTAAAAAAGGATACAGGTTGACCCATTGTAACAATGAGATGTACAAAACACTAGGTTGAAAACAAACTTTACAACTTCAGTGTGTGTGTGGGGGGGGGGGGAGTTGTGGAGATGGGAGGGAAGGGATGGTAGGGGGAAAACAAAGGAGGAGGCAACAATGCTCAATAGGAAATGTACTCATTACCTTGCTCATATAACTGTAACCCCTCTGTACAACATTTTACAATAAAAAACATACAAAAAATAAATAAAAAATAAAAAAGTTTGTTTCTTTAGGACAGATTAGAGCTTAATTTTATATAAAAAAGTATAAACTTCTTTAACAGAGAGGCCTTGTATTAAATCCTAGCTCTCCTGCTTCTAAATGTGTATGATGACAAAAGTAAATTACTATCTCTAAGTCTTTTCTCATTCATAAAATAGAAATAATAAAGCCTTGTTCTGAAGCGTTTTATGAGGAATAGAGATCAAGATTTTGTTTCTTACAAACAACAGAAGCTTAATTGGCAACTGATACTGGTTTAAAAGTATGAATAGATAAACAGCACATCATATAAATATATCATGTTAAAAATTGGGGAAGTAAATAAAAAGTAATGAAAATTTGCTTCTCATGTGATCATTTCTAATACTAAATTCAGTAAGCATTACTAGACTGTTTCTCCAACTAAAAAGTAAAGCTCATGAAATTAGATTTTTGTCCATCTTAAAGTGGCCTCCCATTTTTCTTGTTTAAAACAATGTCTGGCATAAAACAAGTATTTAAACAATAATTGCTAAAAATGGGAAAAAAATGTATGGTTGTTCCATGAGAAAGGCTTTGATGGAAATTCTTTTTGAAGAGAAAATTATCTTCTCCCCTTCTCCCTGTCAAATTAAAAACTAAAAGGGGTGGGAGACAGAAAACACACATGTCTGTAGACAAATCTAAATGTATGACAGTATTATAAAGCAAAGAAAGAATTATTTATCTATTTAGTCAACAAATATTCATTAAAACCCAATGTTAGCTGGGTGCTGGTGGCTCATGCCTGTAATCTTCACTATTTAGGAGGCTGGGATCTGAAGATCAGGTTCAAAGCCAGCCTGGATAGACAAATTTAAGAGAACCTTAGAACCTCATCTCCAATTAACCAGCAAAAAGCTGGAAGTGGAGACATGGTTCAACTGGTAGAGCACCAGATGAGCACAGGAGCTAAGTAAGAGCACAAAGCCCTGAGTTCAAGCCCTAATACATACAGACACACACACAAAACACAACACACAATATGTTAGGCATTGTACTAGGCGCTGGTAAAATAATCCAGGGGTCAACTAATTTAATGGAAGTATTACAGAAAAATATCCAAAAGAGGATGCAACCTAAAGAGTTAGCCACAGTATTTAGGGGGAGATGCTATAGAAAAGAACTTGAATTAGCCCTTCAAGAATACCTTCCCAAAAGATAAGCATGCAATTCTATAAATAAATAAAATTAATCATGTGCAGACTATTTTTTAAATGGCAGATACTAGTGGTAACCTTTATATACTTAAGTTTTAATCAGGGCAATAGGAGAAGCTATTAGATAATTAAAGGCCATGTTAAGTAAAAAGTATGTAGGGGATAGATTAAGGCTTGACTGAGCCTTTATGTGGTGGCTTTTGAGGTATATTTTGTTATATTTTGTTTGTTTTTTGTTTTGTTTTTTGTTGGTCGTGGGGCTTGAACTCTTGGGCCTGGGCTCTGTCCCTGTGCTCTTCAGCTGAAGGCAAGTGTCTACTGCTTGAGCCATAGTACCACTTCGGGTTTTCTAGTGGTTTATTGGAGATAGGAGTTTCACAGACTGTCCTACCCCGGCTGGCTTTGATCCGTGATCCTCAGATCTCAGCCTCCTGAGTAGCTAGGATTACAGGCATGAGCCACCAGCGCCCGGCTTGAGGTATATTTTGAAAAAATAGGAGGATTCTGCTGCTAAGAATAAGATATACCCCAAGCCCAGAGTTCAAGCCCCACGACCGACCAAAAAAAAAAAAAAGAATAAGAGATAGGAAGAAAGACATCCTGGAGGACATTAGAGGCAAAGACAGAGCAGATGCTGAGAGCTTCCATTTGTTTGAAGGAGCATACAGTAAAATCCTATGTGGGAATCTCATTGTAGAATCCCAGGGTTGAGTTCAACTTTAATTTGTAAGAAATTATGAGACAGTACAATGTGTTTTAGGAAAACTATGAGCTTTCTTTAGTAAAACTCAAAATTCTATGTTGTTAGGCTAGTGCATGGCCACTCAATATGTTTTTTTTTTTTTTGGTCGGTCGTGAGGCTTGAACTCTGGGCCTGGGTGCTGTCCCTCAGCATTTCAGTTCAAGGCTAGCACTCTACCCGCTCGAGCCACAGCACTACTTCTGGTTTTCTAATGGTTTATTGAAGATGAGAGTCTCACAGACTGTCCTGCCCAAGCTGGCTTTGAACTGTGACCCTCAGATCTCAGCCTCCTGAGTAGCTAGGATTACAGGCGTGAGCCACGGGCACCTGGCCACTCAATAAGTTTTGATGAGAGAAAAGGGAAGAAAGGAAAAGAGGAAAAGAATGAGACAGATTAAATGGAGCAACAAAAACTGGAAGTAGTCACCAGTCTGAACTGTAAAATAAATTTACAATGGGCATGGATGTAGCATTTTAAGAAAGTATTCTAATTAAATTGAGCTGACAATGAAGGCAGGGCTGATAAATCTTTCCTCAGTAACATAAATACATGAAATAAAATGGTAAGAAAGAGGAGCTAAAACAGACTAACTCTGAGGAAGGTAGAGGGGTTGAGCTGATTGTCAACGGCCAATGGCATCAAGCATTAACCATCAAGCAAGCCTACATAAAGAAGCTTCCATAATGTCAGAGCTGAATTAGAGGAGAGACCCTGCTGAGGCCAACTGTAGAACCTGCAAAACTGACAAATTGGTATGCAGGAAAACAAACCTTGTGCAGGTGTTACCACACACAAAGAGTACAAAGTAAAAAGAAACTCAAGCGCACACATAAGCTGAACTGTTTACCATATAGCTAAGATATGGAATCAACCCAGATGTGCCTCAGTGGATGAATGGATCAAGAAAATGTGACACACACACACACACACACACACACACACACACACAGAAATTCTATACCTCCATCAGAAAGAATGGCACTGTCACATTTATAAGAAAATGGAAAGACTTGGAAAAAATTAAGTGAAGTAAGCCAGACCCAAAGAAACAAGGCTGCATGGTTTCCTTCATTTGTAATAAATAGAGTATGTCTATAAATCTATAAATTAATCTAATGCAGAGTAAAAGACAAATAATTATACTTAAACACGATTAAACAGCACTCTGTTTAAAGGAGGATATTCTTCGATGAGGATCGCAGTGGCTCAATAGCTATGTGCATATGACCATATAAAATGATGCTTATTGAAATGAGCTTCAAGAAATGGAAACAAGGTTTTTTTTAAATTGTACTCTTTGTGGTTCTTTTTTTCCCTTTATTTTATTCCCTTTTATTCACTGTATATGATTTCTGACCCTTTGTTTTGTATATAAGTCCATCTGATTTGGGAAGGGGAAGGGGAAGCACAGAGATGGTGGGACAAAGGATGGACCAGTTTATCAGTGATACTACACAGTATGTTGGAAATGAACTGTAAAACTTGAAGAAGAAGGGGGGTGGGGAGGGCAAAAACTGGGAGAAAATGAGGGAGGGGTGACACTGTTCAGAAAGAAATGTACTCACTACCTGACTTACGTAACTGCAATCCCTCTGTCTATCACCTTTACAATAAAACTTAAACTAAAAAAATAAAATGGCAAAGAAAACTCCAAACATGAGCTGTGAGGAATGGCACAAACTTGCAATCCTAGTACATCCTAGTGGATGAGTAAGAGGATAGAGTTCAATGCCAGCCTGAGTTCAGTGAGACCCTGTCTCAAAAAGAAGTCAGGTTCCGAGTTCAGTCTGAGGAAAATTAGAAACTCTCAAGAAAGGTTCTCAAGAAAGAATACCCTTGTATTCCATTTTAGAGATTGCCATCAACTTTCTCAGTATCTCAATTCTCTATAATTCAAAACTTTTCCAATGTTTCTAGGAACTCTTTTATCAATGTTCTTCCAGAGAATGTTACCAGCCCTTGCAGACTGAGTTGGAGAGCCATCTACTGGCCTAGTGCTATGCAAACATGCAAAAAATTATATGAAGTGAAGTCAGGTTCAAAGAAACATAGGTCCTATGGTTTTCCTTATTTGCAATTACTAGTATGGGACAAGCAGAAAAGGTCAAAGGCTATGTACATATGACCAGATAAGATGATGTTAAGTGAAATGAACCCCAAGATAGGGGCACAAGTGTTCTTTTCTTACTATTGTTCCTAACATATTTATAATGTACCAGGTGATTTTTTTTGTTTCTTTGTATGTTCCTCCCCCACAGTATAATTCTATTTTCACTGTATTTGATGTCGGTGCCCTGCATCTCTAATTTGGGGAAGGGAAGGGAAAAAACAAAATGCTTAAATAGGGATACAGGTTGACCCACTGTAACAATGAGATGTACAAGACACTATGTTGAAAACGAACTTTACATTTTAGGTGGGGAGGGAGGGACGGGGGGGGGGGTGAGGGGGGAGTGTAGTTGTGGAGCTGGGAGGGAAGGGAGGGTAAGGGAAAAACAAAGGAGGGGGTGACAATGCTTGATAGGAAATGTATTCATTACCTTGTTCATGTGACTGTAACTCCTCTGTACAGTATTTTTACAATAAAAACATATTTTAAAAATAAAAAGTTCTTGCCTCAGCTTACAGATTCCTTTTTACAGGTTTCTGTTAATATAATTACCAGAACTGCACTGTATTTAATTCAAGCTAAACACTCAGAATGAGGAAGTTATAAATGAGAAAAAATAGTTCTACTATAAAGACTATTATCAAAGCAAATTATACTAGTTATATAACATAGAAATTCCACTTTCAAATAATAATTATTAATCTCAGTACTATATCATTAAGCTTCACTGTTATGTAACAAAGGTTATAGATAAGACCATATAATAGTGAATCATTTTGATATGTTGTTAACTAAAGTGTGCAAAGCAAGCTAGCTAGACCCTCTAGTCACTTACTTTTCAGTATATATTTTTTCTTTATTATCTTTAAGTAGTGGTTGTACACAGGAGTTTCCATTTGACAAAGCAGTTTCTGAATACAATATATCTTGATTAATGTCATCCCTCAACATTCTCATCCATCCCTCCCCATAGCCATCCTGTTTACTCTGTCTTCTTAATTTTGTAGGCTATACATGTTTTTTGTCTGCATTTTCCCCTTTCTCTATCTACTCCTTTCCTCTCTAGACACAACCCCACCCCTGTTCAAATATAAATAATGCTTGAAAACAAAATAAAGAAAAATATTCCACTTCAAATGACTTTTTATATTTAAGAATAAAGATACTAAAAAAGAGGACAAGAAAAATATTGAACAAACAGAAGTATATACCACCACAATCAGGCTTTGCTTTTAATCCCAATTTAATTTTTTTTAAAAAGACCAATGGTAGGCTGGGATGTTGGTTCAATGGTAGAGTGCTTGCCTCACATGCATGAGGTCCTGGGTTCATTCCACATAAGCAGAAAAAGCCAGAAGTGGTGCTATGGCTCAAGTGGTAGAGTGCTAGCCTTGAGCTGAAGAACTGAGAGACAGAGCCCATGCCCAGAGTTCAGGCTCCACAACCACAAAAAAAAAAAAAGACCAATGGTGTGGGTTTTTTTTCCTTTCAGAAAAATATTATGAAACTTGTATATAAGAACATACAAATTAATATGGGTGTTGGTGGTATAGTGGTTAGCATAGCTGCCTTCCAAGAACATACAAATGAGTTTTAAGAAAATTTTCAATGGTAAAAGTAATCACTGGAGAAGCTCTTCTAGGTGTATATACAGGTGCTTAAGGCCTCAAGATCATATGTCTGTATTCCCATGGGTTTGGACTCTCCTTAGGGGCCAAAAATAACTGTACAACTAACTGTACATCTTCTATTTCCAGGGCCTACTACTGCCTTACCCATAGTGAATGTTAACACATGGAGAACGGATGGCTAACTTGCTTTCTTATGCCCTAGTTCCTATGCCATAGTTCTACTTCTATCTTTTTGTTGCTTAATTAAAGAGTCTAAAACAAACTTTCCTGCCTGTGCTAGCTTCAAACTGCGACCTTTCAATTGCTGCCCCTAAGTTGCTAGGATTACAGGTGTAAGCCACCAAAACCCAGCTACAAATTTAATTCTTATTTGATAGCTTAGCTGATTTTCTTCTAGGAGGTAGCTAGTAACCCAACTGTTCTAGTAACTAACCCAATGACTTATATTTTATTTAAACTTACTAGAAGGGCAAAATCGCCAAATTTGATGACAAAGGTGTGAACATGCCTGGAGTTAAAGAGGTGGGGGCAGGGGACTCACACATTGTTCCTAGATGACGATTTGGTAATATCAATCAATACAGGTCACAAATTCACACACAATTTCATTTGTGGAGATTTAACTTACAAAAGGACTAGAACATGAGAAAATTACTTTATGTATTTTAAAGTGTTTTTTTTATAAATAACCCTAAATAGAAAATAACTCAAATGTTGGTCAGTTGAATACACTATGCTCTCTTTATAAAGTGGAAAATCATGCAGCTGTAAAAGCGAAGTGGTTCTGCCTATGTAATTATAGGGAGATAAATGATGCATCTTCCATCATTATATGTAATATAAAGAAAAAATAAGATGTCAAACAATATATACTCTGGTGCTATTCGTAAATATAGAAAATAAAAATGCATTTGTATCTGCTTACAAAAAGCAGCAACTCTACAAGGACTGGCTCTAGAAACTCAATCTTCTGTATGTGTGTGGGAAGGGAATGAGAATGGAGCACAAGGGAAACCATACTTGAACAGCTTTTCCTACACATATAAATATGAACGATTGAATATATTAATTCAAAACAAATGAATATGTTAACTCAAAACATTGATTTAAAATGCCTTCATACAAGCTAAGTCTATAATTAACACAAGATTTAAACAAGAACTGTAAAATCTTCTGTAGGCTTACCTGTAGACCAGTCACGTAAGAATCTTCACAATTCACATAATGTCCTAACATGGCATGTTGTGCCCGCAGTTCATTATCCCTTATCCTCTCATGCAAGTGAGTAATTTGTTGCTTCTGCCTAAAAGACACAAATTGAACCTACATTGTAAAAAATATACTGTTCTAAGAAATAGTTATAAACAGAACTTTCAGTATAATACTGTCAAATAAGCGTTTATATTATCAATTTTAGAAGTCATAATAGGAATTCTTTACAAATCACACTATGTGAGATGTGAATTACGGGAAGTTCACTTTTACTGTAGAGTAGTTTTGGTATTTTTTAGACTGTAGTCATTTGAAGTCATGTTCTGCTTTCTTTTCTCTTATTATCTAACATAATGATTTCTATTTTCTTAGTCTGAAATTCTATTGCCTTTTAAAACTAGAATACAATTTAGTTATAAGAAGGGATTTTGTTGTGGAATTTCTATACATAATTAATATTTACCCACTATTGTTTTATTCTCCTTCCCTTTTAAACCATTTGTTTAAGTTTCGTTATTCTATTTCCATATATACACATGAGGTCTTCCATCATAACCAGCCTTCTTCACCCTTTGGTTTCCACCCCTTGAACAATCCACTTTTATCTCCAATTAACCACTTAAAAACTGGAAGTGGAGCTGTGGCTCAAAGTGGTAGCCTTGAACAAAAAGCTCAGAGAGCACCCAGGCCCTGACATGACTGACAAACATAAATCTAAAAAAGGAGCACAGGAGGATGATAGAGTGATAGAGGTGGTAAATATTATCATAGTACACTATATATGAATATATAGACATATCACTATGAATTAGCTTCCTTTGCACAATTAATATACAGTAATAAAAATAGTACTAGGGGTGTGGCCTAACTTATAAAGCACCACTTGTCTAACTATCACAAAACCCTTAGGGCAAAACTCAGTACTGCAAAAGTAAATAAATAAAATTAAATAAAAACCATGCTAATGAAAAAGCAAAATAAAAATTCTAAAAAAATTCTACATGAAACAGATGAATTAGGATGTCATGTATTTAACAATAAAAAACCAACTAATGTTTATTGCATACCTAACACAATAAAGTGATTTTTACTCCACATACACTGCAAACTTCAAGTAATCAGAGTTCTCCTTTACACTGTGAAGTCCATCTACTAATAGCACTAGCTCAACTGTGTCTGTAAGAGTTTTAATGTTCTGAGAGAATCAAGTACAGTAATTTACCCTTATACCTCACCTTGTTAAGTTAGCAGCAAAAGCTGAGCAATCTGAAAGTGCAAACTGTTACAACACTTACTACTATAAAAACAGCTCAAGCTAACCAGTAACTTTGATCTCTTTTCTATTAAAATAAGGTCACTTTCTCTGAATGAACTTCCTGCTATGAGCTAGGAAATTTACAAGAGTCTCTTCTGCAGGGAGCTCACAATCTATCAAGTAGAGATGTGCATTTCAACATAATTACATATACTAACCATGTATATACATGGGTTCCACTCTGCTATTGGCTATGCTGCTTCGAAGCAGTACATTAGGGTTTGTTTTTTTTAACATTCAATCTTCATGTTATAAAAATGGATGAAAGAGGGTAGCTGCCTAGAACAGAGGCTTCAGATATTGTTGATATGATCCCTGGATAGAAACATCATGGTATAAGAAGCCAAGAATGCCATTCAGAATTGCATAAACGGCTGCGGTGACAAATGTAAAGAACAAGAAAAAAGGTTTCTTTCTTTTCTGAGTGGCTATAGAAATTAGCATGTAGCACTTTTTTTCCCGCAGAATAAGAACAAATTTGAAACACAACACTCTTAGCAGTTATTTTCCCTAAAGACTGGCTCTGCTTTGACCTGATTACCGAGTTTTACCTATTTTAAGGGTGAAAAAATATTTCTCATGTAATTGTGGGAAACTTATTATTTTCAAATATTTCAATAATATCCAGCATATCATAAATGGACTTAAAAGGTAACAACAACAATGCTATATCCCAGAGCAGAGAGTTCACAGTCCTTGTTTTGGGGGTGTTCTACCCTACTGGATACCAATTCTAGTGTGAGAGCTTTGGTCGGTATCACCAACATTTTATATCTTATTGTTAAAGAATAACAAACTTTATTGACCAGACAATGACCTGAGGTCATCCGTTGGGGATGTTCAAATTTTTTATTTTTAAATATTGGATATGTATTTCTTCCACTGTTTTATACAATAGCAAATTCACTGATTATAAAAATTTATAATATAGTTGTAACCCAAAAAATACAAAGTTTAGTTAAAAGAGTAAGTGTGACAGTATTCTTTACAAAAGTGTGCACCATAATTATCCTTCTTGTACTATTAATGTCTCCTTATTATGTGATGTTTTGTTCCTCCTACTGTCCAGAAGCAAAGTCTACTGGACGCATGACCAAGAACACAGTTGAAATGATGTAGAGACAATTCTAAGCCAAACCTCAAGAGAGGCTGTATGTATGTTTCACTCAGAACCCTACCCAGTTACCTCATGAACAAACCCAGATTAGCCAATGTTAAATTAAACTACATGGAATTAAAACCAAGCTACCCAACTGAGGCCATCCTAGACCAACCAGCCCCACATGATCTACAACTCCTATATACACACAAAGGAGACAAGGACACTGCAGCAGATGACCTGCCTTTGTTTGACCTGCCAAAAAGACTGGGCATTAGCTAGATTGTCACTTGACAATCCAGAGTGCTGACCAGCCCTTCAAGAATGCTTCTTGATGCCATCCTTTTGAAAAAGAGTGGACAGAATGTGCACATGGAATGGTAATGCCTGGGCACAGAAAGAATGCAAGATAAAACTCAATGATTTCTATGAATGTTTACTACAACAAAAAACAATAACGCACATGCATCTCATCAAGATGCAGTGGTTTAAGCTAACTGAGGAAGAGGGGTGTATTTCCAGGGGGAGAACTCTGTATTCCTCTTGGAGAACTGCTTACCAAAAATCTCTTCCTCATAAAAAAGTATTTATTTTAAGTATATACAGTGAATTCTGTGTTAAAAATACTTATCTAAAAAATAAAAAATTAAAAAAAAATAAAAATACATATCTAAGCAGAGCACCAGTAAGTCATGTTTGTAATCCTTGCTACTCAGGAGGCTGAAATCTGAGGAACATAGTTTGAAGCCAGCCCAGACAAGAAACTCTATGAGACTCTTATCTCCAATTAAACACCAAAAAAAGTTGGAAGTAGAGTTGTGACTCAAGGGGTAAGGACAGCACCTAGGCCTCAGTTCAAGTTCAAGGACTGATACATATGTGTGCACATGCACACATGCACTCACGCTCACACACACACAATGTATCTATTTAGAATGACTCATATGTAAGATATACCTGTACGAGGAACTCATTTTAAATCCTTATTTATTTTATTGAGACAGTCTCATTGTGTAATTCAAGCTGGCCTTGACTCACTATATAGCCTAGGTTTGGCCTTAAACTGGCAATTCTCCTGATTCAGCCTCTCCACAGCTGGGATTATATGCATTCACCACTATTTCTGCCCAGTTTGTGTTTTTAAATAGCTTCCTCCTAAAATCAGTGAAAAAGATCTTCTAGAATCTTCTTTTCCTTTATCAGGTATAGAAGTATTAAGTTTTAAGCATATACGACATCCTAGGATTTGGTCAAGATGTTGGGAACAAAAAAAAGTCCAAGACGTTACAATCTTGTTTACAATCAGTACATCTTCTTTATTATTGGCTCAACTTCCAATCAAATCCTTTTAGCCACTAATAAGTTATGATTCAATTTTAAGACTAAAGTCTTAAGCAAAATAAGCAATAAGAATTCAGAAAAAATCCTTTTCCAACTATTTTCCTATATCATAATATGTAATGTATTTAATTATCCCAAAAGTATACCTAAATGATGTAGAAACAATACATATCAAAGCTCATGTAACATAGCAGCACAATGGATTATTAGAGAAATCATGACACTGTTGAGTATTTATTTCTGAGAGCTAAAAACTTTTGGGATGTCCCCCAAACTTCCGTAATTCTTACTGTAAGTAATTTGCTTCTAAACATCAGTGATTTCCATCCTTTAAGTGGCTTCAGACCTAATATATATTAAAGGAAAACACTAAAGTCGCTTTCCAACTTGATAAGACTCCAAAAGTTAAACAGAAAGACATTACTTTATACTTCTGATAGTGAGTTAGCATAGCAGATAACCTGCTGCATTGTACAGAAAAGAAGAAGACCATCCTAACAATGAATTACATTCAAGTGAATGAAGATTATGGAAATCAGACACACGAATAAGCCAGTCCTCCAGAAAGGAGAAGATGAGCAGCATCAATGTATTGCAAGTTTTATTTTCAAATGCTATATAATAAGAAAGCATTTTTTCCACTAGTTTACACTTCTGTATGCCTGAAATACTTCGCAGTTAAGAAATTTTGACTCACCGATCAATGACAATTTCTTTCTGCCTTAGAAGTCCTTCTTTTATTTTCAGCACAGATTCCCACTTACTGAAATCCTGAAAGCCAGGTGAGTAACTCCGATGAGATGATCCAGATAAAACCTGCATGAATATGTTACACTATTAGTATACTAACAAAGTGTTGCACAGAAATATTTATTTACCATCTAATATTTTCCACCAACTTTCATTAAAATATTAAGAAAGCTGACTTTTAAAGACTAAAAATCGGGGCTGGGAAGGTGGCTCAGTGGTAGAGTGCTTGCCTTGCATGTATGAGGCCCTGGGTTCGATTCCTCAGCACCACATAAGCAGAAAAAAAAGCCAGAAGTGGTGCTGTGGCTCAAGTGGTAGAG
>NW_012267373.1:676040-724040 GCF_000151885.1 Dipodomys ordii | reverse complement strand
TGTAACCCCTCTGTACAGTATTTTCACGATAAAAAAAATAAACAGTTACTACTAATACAAGAACACCAAAAAAATTAATACTCCAAAGTAAAAAATAATAGGCCCTTTATAGTACTTGCTATGGACAAAATTTCGAGAAGACTCCTAAAACACAACCATGTTCACTCAATGATAAAATTACAACAGTGGAAATGGATGAGATACTTGCTGGATGCTGAAGATGCTATATAGACTGAGAAGAGGAATAGATAAGATCTATTGGGTACTGAGAAGTTTATAGCTAACTATAGTGGTAGTTTTGAGTGCTATGTGTGAAAGAAAAAAAGGATGGCATTATTATTGGATTTAAAATTAATATAACTATGTATTTTACATGTTAGATCTCAACAACAAAAAAAACAGAATAATCACAGAAAATATACTTCATATCACTCAGCTATGCTAGAGCAGAATACTTAAATGATTCAAGGCACACTATGGATGTTGGAATGAATTGTCCTGGCTATAATTTCCAATTTCTTCATCACTTTGGTACAGTCCTACATCTGCAAATATTCATGAGATAAGAGAAAGGTCAGATGAAGTAAATAACCTACATCAAGAACAGAGTCATCAACAACCTATGAGTTGGCTTTTAAGAGCTGTCAACATCTTAGGAGAACAAAGAAATTTCTATTATGGTAGAGAATAATCTACTCCATTGGGTAAAAAAGTTATGTATAGTCAAGAAAACCTTTCCCATATATCTTATCACTAATATATTTTCTGCAAGCAGATGGAAAACTAAGAAATTCTATTCATAAAAACATAATTGCCTATGAGCGACATACCATTGGGGAGTAGTTACATATTGATAGTAATGTACACATTTTTACCAAATCCAAAAGGCCTAGGTACTGCTTCACAGAAAAATGTATCGAAATTTATTTACTGATGGTCTCCTATTGTTCTACTTAGAATTACAAGCAATGAGTCATGTTTCTACGTGACTGATTAATCTTATAAAAGTTTTATATATATATATATATATATGTATGTATATATATAGCACATAAATACAATATCCAAAAGAACATGAAATGTAAATATAATTATAAAGGATAATAATGATTTCAGCAAATTTTAAAATGGAACACAATTTATCATCAAACATATTTCAAAATCTATAACGGTATTATATAGATTTTACTTTTTTTTTTTTTTGTCGGTCGTGGGGCTTGAACTCTGGGCCTGGGTGTGGTCCCTCAACTCTTCAACTCAAGGCGAGCGCTCTACCACTTGAGCTACAGCGCCACTTAGATTTTACTTTTGTAAAAAGCTATTTTATAGCTAGATTTGGATGTTGCCAAACTTGGAGAGAGGAGAAAAATTCTCATGTAGATATTTACTTTAAAATGTTTAAGATATCTAAGTTTTTGTGGTTAGTCAATACTGATTTACGACCCAAAGAACAATAACACTACTATATGTAACTCAGTTATAGAAATTTACTGGAAGTAGCTCATTCTATACTCATAATTGACAATTCCAAACACATATTACTGAGGTCAAACCCAGATGCCAAAATATATCATTTAGTGGACAAACATGCTTCTAATAAAAGTTTACTATACTGCAGCTGAAAATAGCTCAAAATTCTTTGGCTTGGACAAACAATGTTAATTTTAGATACTGCAGTGCTACTGCACGTAAATGGAATACACCCTCTGCAGTGCTTCAAGTTTGTTCTCTCTCTCCTTCATTTGCCTTTGTCCCTTAGCACACGCATCACTCACAACATGTCAGATAGCACTGCAAATCTTCCTCCACTTCCTAGAATAATCTAGCTAAGAGATAGTTCACAAGTGTGTTTTGGCCAGAGAATGCGATAGCACACCAAAAAACCACCAAAATTCCTAACACTCAGTAATGAAAATGCACTACAAATAACAGAAATAAATCCTTTTATTCGCCAAAAAGAACATGTTTTATAGTATTAAAAGCCATGATTACTTTGCTTACTATGATCATCTCTAAATCAATTAATTTCCCTGCAAACAGCATAATTTCATTCTTCTTTATGGCTAAATAATACTCCATTGTATATGTATACCATAGTTTTTACCCATTCATCAGTTGTATGGCATCTGGGCTTTTTCTATAGCTTCACTATTATGAATGGAACAGCAAACACATGTGTGCAAGTGTCCCTTTTTAATCCTAACTTAGATTTTTTCAGATATATGGCTAAAAGTGGTATTGCTGGGTAATATGGTATGTTTTTGGAAATTATTATTTTTTTGAGGAACCTCCACCCTAGTAGCACAAGTTTACATTACAACCAACAGATCTTTTATAAGGGTTCTTTTTCCCCTTCATTCTTCACCAGGTTGTTGTGTTCCTGATGACAGCAATTACAATTGGAGTTAGATGATATCTCAAAGTCATTTTGATTTGCACTTCCTTGATACCCAGGAATACTAAGAAATTCCTTGTGTATTTACTGACCATTTATATATCTTCTTTCAATAATTTTCTGTTAAATGCCCAATTATTACTTTAGTTATTGATTCTCTGGGAATTAAACATAACACAGGATCATAATAGATGTTATATATACACATGATATACATGTTTAATATACATATTTTTAATTACAGGACCATTTGAGGGGACTGACTGTGGGGAAGAAAAGAGAATGTGTGAGAATGAACAATATGAAATACATCTAATCTGTGAATGCAGATAGCAAAATAAAACTCACTGGAAACTGTTAAATATAGGTTAGCTGGGATAGGAAAAGTGAGTGTACATATGCAAGTGTAAAATACCATGGTGAAATTCCTCTTAACAATTAGCACACACTAAAAAATAATAAATGACAGTGTAAAACAGGTCCTATCTTGGGGGGGGTGAGTATTAGTGGTAGTGGAGAGGGTGAAGGAGAGGAAATTAGATCAAAATTCGAATGAGGCTGGTTGAAACAGATTTGGAAAGGAGGAAGGCAGGAAGGGTGATGAAACAGTGACATGGGGAGAAGTCTGATTCAAAGTACACTACATGAATATATGGACACATCAAAATGAACCCTTACATCAATGATAATAAAATATGGAATACATATAAATGTCCAAAATATTTTTAAAGTGACTGTCAATCCCATCACATGATTGCAATCCTATTTCTGGTCCTGAAGACCATTTACTACCTCTGTTCACCTGAAAGGCAAATCAGAACAGATGGTTTATGTCACTGTGCTGTTCTATGATAGCTTTTAACTTGGAAATGTATTAAGGAGGAAGAACAGCTTTACTGAAGTGTACCAATGTATCATGTACAATGAAATGTATCATGTACAATCCTCAGTAATTAAGGTGCTGATAAAATGTCTACCTTATTAGTAAACTTAATAGTTCTCTGCTTAAATGTGAATTTCACATATCAACATCCATTTATAGAACCTTACATTCAGTAATATCTGGGTTAATTTGTACTTTCACTCTATAAAACTTGGTAGCTAAAGGACAGATTTATTACATATTAGAGGTTTTCACCTGAAATTTTGAGTTTTGAATGTTCAACATGTATCAATGAGCCAACAAGTTAAAGAAATTAAGTACAAATAAAATCCCAAATTTTTAACATTAATCATTAGAAGTCATCTCTAAAATCTGAAGGGCTTTATTTTCATTGCTGTCTTCCTTTAACTCATGCTTTTAAAAGCTCACTTGTTAAGGGCAAAGTAATATTATAAATATCCATTAGCTCTAAAAATACTATAATGAGACTTCTAAAGGTGGTAAACAGTACAATGAGTTTAGAAAACCGGAAATCATGGAAATCATGAGACTATGGGAACAAATATTTATATTTGGCAATCTGCACTTGATCCTAAGAGAATGTAAAGTCCAGATGAAGTAGGAGTCTAATATTTCCATTTTAACAAAATAGATGATAGTGCCTTCTTAAAGACTGAGACTGACAAAGGCTCAAAAGCTGAGGTACCAAATACTAATATATTTAATGTTTCTAAAGATACTCTAAGAAATTGCTGAATTACTGAAATTAGAGTTTTCTTAACAATGGGGGTATACAGAATTTTGAAGTAATTATCTGGAGCTCTGAAGGGCTTTGTTGCTAAATTTTGTTTCATAGTATGTTTTCCTTTCTTATTTTGATTTTAGTTATGTCAGCTTCCTTTGTAATAAATAGTCAGTTCTCTAAGAAACTATAAGTATATTGCTTCCTAAATGTGCTTATTGACTTTCAAGTTTGAATTTTTTGCTCTCCTAGTGTTATATTGCTCTAGTAGTTAACTTCTAAAGTGTTTCATTTTTATATTGGTTGTTCATAGAAGCTACACAGTATGCTATTGTTCTTTTATTGTTAAGGATGTATATTATAAATTTTACAAAATTTGTACACAACTACATAAGCCCTTAAACTGTCTGGCTTCTCTAGATGTAAGTATGCTTTCCCCATTAATACCTAAAATATGGAATAAGATAATCGGCCTGGAACTCACTTATGAAGAAATAATATGTTTGGGTTTTCAGACACCTATCAAAATAGTTCTAAAAGTGAATTTACTCCTCCAAACTGCCTTTTGAAGTTACTTTTTCTTATACTTGACAACTTCTGTTGTCTCTTCTCTATTATCCTAGAGAAAGAGTTCCTATCTTCTCAGTCTCATACCACTACTCTGATTCACATTTTTGCTTAAATGTTTTCCAGCCAATACTTCAAGTGACTTAAACAGCTTTAAATTTTAAGGTAATTCTTCTTCAAAATATTAATAGAAAATGACTCTCAGAAGTTAAATAAAACCTAGTAGGTGCCTTTAAAAGAAAAAAAACCTCCCTATTTTTGCTATCCTTGAGGTATTAGGTGAATAAAATGCTTTAATCACTACTTAACATTCATTTCTTCTCAAAAAGTTTCCAGGAAAAAGAGGTTTATCCTGAAACTCTCTTTGCTCATCTGACAAATTCGAGTTTAAGTACTTAATATAAGATTACATATATCATGACATACTTTATAAAGATAACAGAAAAATATTGTAGATATCTAGAAGGCTGATATCTGAGAATCACAGTTCAAAGCTAGCTCAGGCAGCAAAGTCCCTGAGATTCTTATTTCCAATAAACAACTCAGAAAAACTGAAGGTGGAGCTGTGGTTCAAGAGCACTAACCTTGATCAAAAGAAACTCAGGGACAGTACCCAGTCCCAGGACCAGCACAAAAAAAAGAAAAGAAAAATATTGTAGAGGACACATAAAAATGTCTCAGAACTACACCAAAGCAAAGAAATAAACCAAAATCCAAAATAATCATTACTTTGAACAGTAAGAATTGGGGCAAGACCACATGGTCACATGTAAATTTGTTAACAGATGGTCTTTTATGGGGGATAGGAATTATCCCTGTGCTTGAGGCAGGATCTCCCTATGTAGCTCAGGCTAGCCTTGGACTCACCACCCTACCTCAGACTCACAAAGGCTAGTATTAATAGGTATGTAGGTGTGTGTCACTATTATGCCTGTCTCTGAGCTTTGGTTCTATGTGGGAATTTCCTGGAACTTCTTACTAAAAATAATAATAATAAATCTCTTAAGATAAAGTAAGTGTTGATATATCAAATAGAAAAAGCAGGCGGTCAGCATGGAGCAGGCTATTAGGCTCAGAGGAGTCAACGCCTCTCAAAGAAGCAGGCTCTGTTCAAATATGGATCTGCCAAGTAAGGTAGCTCACCAAGTTGGCTTGCTGGCTGTCACCTTGAGCTCCTAAAGGCTGCTACCTGTACATACCAGCAGAGCCACAGCTGAGGTGGATTTTTTTGAAATATCTCACAGGAAGAAACAGCAGGAATGGCAGAAGTGAGCACTCAGGTGATCAAAATAGTCAAAGGCCGGAGTTAGGAACTACAGGTAATGGGTGATGAGGTCAAAGTTCAGTTTGACATCTGTTGAATTCGATTTATTGCTCTCAACACCTTAAAAAGGCAGTAGGAACAGGAGTCTGCAATCTATAGCATGTGGCCTAAATGTGGGCTGCTGCCTTTTGTGGGTTTTAAATAAACTTTTCATTCTAAAAAAGAATTTAGGGGACTGGGAAGGTGGCTCAGTGGTAGTGTGCTTGCCTTGCATGCATGAAGCCCTGGGTTTGATTCCTCAGCACCACATATACAGAAAAAGCCAGAAGTGGCGCTGTGGCTCAAATGGTAGAGCATTAGCTTGAGCTGAAGAGCTGAGGGACAGCACCAAGGCCCAGAGTTAAGGCCCTATAACCAAGGGGGGAGGAGGAGAATTTAGGCTAAATTTTTAAATTGAACAAATAAAAGATGGTTATTTATAATCCAAGGGGAAAGAATACAACTTTTTTTTGGGGGGGAGGGGTCTGGTCATGGGGCCTGAACTCTGGGCCTGGGCGCTGTCCCTCAGCTCTTCAGCTAAAGGCTAGCACTCTACCACTTGAGCCACAGCGCCACTTCCAGCTTTTTTCTTTTTGCTTATGTGGTGCTGAGGAATCGAACCCAGGGCCTCAGGCATGAAAGGCAAGCGCTCTAACACTGAGCCACCTTCCCAGCCCCAGAATACAACTTTTTTAATTGAGAAAAATAGCTCAAATCAGGAAGCACAGAATTATACAGCATGCCCTACCTTCAATTCTTTTGTTGTTGTGGTTCGTTGGTTTTTGGCAGAACTGGGGTTTGAACTCAGGGCTTTGTGCTTCTAGCAGTCACTCTGCCACTGAGCCACACCCCCAACTCTTTTTAATTTTATATTTAGGGAAGCCTTTTGCATTTTTGCCTATAGCCACCTTGAAACTAACATCCTAGTACACAGGCTATCTCATGAAGCCAGGATCATAAGCTGGTTTATTGGTTGAGAAAAGAAGTATTACTAGTATTTTGTCATGGCTGGCCTCAAATCTCCACCTTTCAATCTCTGCCCCCCAAGTAGTTATGATTTAAGGTGTAAGCCACCACACTCTGTCCTTTCTTTACTCTTGGCATCCAGCACAAATACGTACTTGGTTATTCTTCTCCTTTACCATGAAAGATAGCACTGGTAGCTCATGCCTGTAATCCTAGCTACTCAAGAGGCTAAGATCTGAGGATCGCAGGGCCAGCCTAGACAGAAAAGTCACCATGAAACACTTATCTCCAATTAACCACTCAAAAACAGAAGTGGAGCTGTGGCTCAAAGTGGTAGAGCACTAGCTTTGAGCAAAAGAGCTCAGGGACAGCACCCAGGCCCCAAGTACAAGCCTCACAATCAAAAAAAAAAAAAAAATTTACATATTCACATTCTTCTCCTCCCTACAGTAAGCTCTAAAAACAGGATAAGGATAATCAAACTGCCCCTAATACATCTTCAGAATAGCTTACAAAATATTTCCCTATCCCCAGTTTATTGCTTTATTCAAGTCTTCACTCAATAGGTACTGAAAATCACTATGGGCTAGGTCTATGAGACACAACTGCACTGCAACAAATAAAAAAGTGTCTGGGCATGGTGGCACACAACTGTTAATACCAGCACTCAAGAGACAGAGGCAGGAGAATTACCAGATTGAAGGACCCTGAGATACCATAGCAAGAGTCTGTTTCAAATGAGAAAAAAAGGAGGAAGTGGAGGAAGGAGGAGAAAAAAAAATAAAGGAGAAGAAGAAGCAGAATGATAGCTATTGAACTGGCTCTCTGGAAGAGCTTGTAGTCTAGGCAGATACACAAACTGATCACCACACCACAATGATGATGATAGTAGTAACAACAACAACAACAACAAGACGTCCATGTAAAACTGTTTGGCATAAGGCATGGAAAGCTTCACAGAAAAGATAAATTGACACAGCACTATGATGGGAACAACGGTTGGTAGGACATTCCTACAAAAAGTACCCAGGCTTAAAATAGAGCAGTATCCTTTCCATGGGGTCACATGGGGCTGTACAGAGGCAGAGCACAGGACACAAAGGAATGTGATAATGGACAAACAAGAAAGACAAGGCCTAAAACACAAAGCTCAACAGTATGGATTTTAGCCCACTGAAATACTCAAGTCTCTTTCAAAAAAGGGCTATCTCACACAACTACAGGAACAGCCTCTAATACAAAAATGTTTGGTATGATAGATCCTTTTGGGAACTGCTGAATCCTACTGATCTGTCTCAGAATGCTTTTACATACATAAATAGGATTCCGAGTAAGTTTTGTAGATACTACACACTTCAGGTAATGGAGTACAAACGCAGTCTGTGTATAATGACTTATGATAATAGGGTTGAGGGTAAACTACTCCAAAACATAGCATGTTGGATATAAGAACAGCAGAGGTAGGAAAACCACTTTTACCTTCTCCTCACTCTTCTCCCCCTGAAGCAGATCACATAGCCTATGAAATCACTCTTGACCTTCTTCTACCCTTCCTTTCTCATTGTAGAAAGGCTCTCCTTAATCCCAGAGGAAAGGAAAAGCCTCATCTCTGAAGACACAAGAGACAGATTATTTGAACCAATAGGCCTTCCTCAGCTCCCTTCAGTTTTTTTTTAATCATCAGATCATAACTCCTTTACCCAATCATACTTTTTTTTGATAATCCAACAAGATACATTTGACCTGTTTCCATGAGTCTTCATTTCCTAAAGAAAGTTTCTGTAAGTTATATAAAACAAGTTTGTGTGCTCTTCTCTTGTTAATCTCTCTTGCATTATAAAAACTTCAGCCTTGAACTTAGCAATGGAAAGTTTCCCTATTATAACTCCAAAGAGTAAAGTTTGGAAAAGAATAGGAGAGGAAAAATCAGATGAAAGGACATTTCAATCAGCTGATCAAGGTTTGACATGAACAGTGATTACTCATGATTATATCCTGGTAATACAATGAAAATGACACCTCTCTGGACTTCATATCCAAAACAAATTACCCACACTAACCAACAGAAAAATTCCACTTGAGGGACATTCCACATAATATCTGACCACTGTTCTTCAGAACCACTAGTACTGTCAAAATAGAAAGGTCTGAGAAATTGTCACAACTGAGGAGGCTGAAGGAGACATGATTTCTAAAGCTAACAATATCAGTGTTAGTTTGGAGTCTATCATGTTACAGAAAAAAAGACATTAAGGAAAGAAATCTGAATTCAATAGGAATTTTAAGTAAAATACATAGTAACATTGGTGCAATTGTTGGGCAAGCATCCCATATTAATGTAGGACATGTGGAAATGGGTGTGGAATGTGTATATAACACCACCATTATATTTGTAATATTGCTACAAATTTCAAACTGCTCTCACACTTAAAAACAAGAAACTACATTAAATTTGTTTAAAAACCAAATTTGCAGTCTAGTAATGTATGTGATTTATTAACACATTGTTATCTACAGGCAGGTCTTGTGGTGATTTCAAGGCAATGATGCATTATACAATATTTCAAGTTACCTGCAATAGCCATAATACAGTCATCCATTGGTATCTGTAGGACTCCAGTCTCCTTGAATTCCAACATCTGCAGATGCTCAAGTCTCTTATATAAAATGGCATATTTGCATATGACTTACACACATCTTCCCAAACACTGAAAATCATCTCTATATAAATGTCATTAATTGCTGTACTATATTTTTTAGAGAATAATGACAAGAAAGGCAAGTCTGTACACATTTAGTACAGATGCAATTTGTTTCAAACATTTTTAGTCTGCTGTTGGTTGATTCCATGGATGTGAAGCCCACAAGATTTCACATATGAAATTATTTGCTATTTCTATGGTCACAGCTAAATGTATGGTAAACATTTTTTGTTTACCATAGTTTACAGTCAAAACTGAAACAAATGCTAAATTTAATTTGTAGCTTCTTGAAAATAAAGATGTAATTATTTTCCTTTTCAAGTTCAAAGAATCTCTGCATTCTATCCAAGCACCATAAGCTAACGATCCACCCTCTAAAGGGAAAGAGAAAATAAATACCAAACAGATACTATGTTGTAAATATTTAATATCACCACATATATTTCATGACATTGTAAACCCTCTCAACAACAAAGACATTCCACAGATTTGGTACTTTGGAGAAGTAACTTGGATAAGGGTAACTCCAAAAGTGAGTGCAATAAATAGGATGATTCCAAATGCAGACAGTCAAAAACACTTTGTTTTCCAGCTTCTACTTAGCTGAATTAATTGCTGAGAAATACTGAATAACTTCTCAATGCTCCTCTTCAAAAACTTTGTTTACAGAATTAGGCTAAAACTAAAACTTAATACTTCCTAGGGATTACACATGGAATCACCACCACCGTCAGTCAACCAAAGAAGAAAAAGGCTGCTTGTCCTCATATAAATAATTTTTTATTTCCATTTTCCAACTCTGACATATACAACATCTTTCTAAGCTATGTATGTGTGCATAAGTAAACCTATAAATGTGAGGTGGTATTTTTTTCAGTCTACCACGGTTCCCTAGTTTACCCAATTAAGTATTATTAACTCCTTTTTTTTTTTCCTTTGGTCAGTTGTGGGGCCTGAAATCTGGGCTTGGGTGCTGTCCCTCAGCTCTTCAGCTCAAGGTTAGCGTTCTATCACTTGAGCCACAGTGCCACTTCTGGCTTTTTCTGCTTTTGGGGTGCTGAGGAATCGAACCCAGGACCTCATACATACAAGGCAAGCACTCTACCACTGAGCCACCTTCCTAGCCCCATATTTTTTAATATTTATTTTTCATTGTAAAGATACTGTACAAGGGGGTTACAGTTACATGAGTAAAGTAAATGAGTGCACTGCCTATGGAGCATTGTTGCTCCCTCCTAACTCCATATTCTTATAAGTATTTCTACTATGATAAGTTATTTCTTAACCTTCATTTTCAAATGAATATGTAATTTTGACAGATAGGGTAGATTTCCAAAAATAGGGTAGATTTCCAAAAATAGTTATAATTTCCAAGTAATTAATGTATCTCCATTTTACGAATTTCTTACTTGATATATGCAATTCTATAAAAGCTATATCTAAATTTTTCTCTGGCATGCAAATTTTATCAGAAATTAAAATTAATTAAAATTAAACATCTAGATGTGAATTTTCAGTCTGTCCTTTGACAGTTATATTATCGTCTTCAAATTACTCTAAGCTACTCTAAACTTCTAAGGTTTCATTTTAACAATCATCATTGACAATTGAAAATAGGAGACCCTGATTATGTAAGGGTCTTATTGTGTAAAGCTTCTTTCAATCCAAAGGAAAAAATGGTTGTAAAGCTCTGAGTAGTGTTAAACATTAATTCACAGTTTACTTTAAATTGTAAGCTTTCCCTTAGCAATGTTTACAGAGGATCTTTGCTAAAATATTATTTTTTCAGTTGGTTTTTAAAAATGATTCTTTAAATAACATGAGATGTGCTGAAGAGAAGCATTGTATCTTTCTTTGGAAGAAGCCAAGATCATCTCCATTTAAGGGCATGTAGCAGCTGCCGCTACACATTTTAGTTACCCACAAGAAAGTGAAACAAGCTAAGTTCACTTTGCTACAAAAGTTAAAATACAAGTACTTCTTCCAAAATAAAAAAGATTAAAAATTGTATTTGCAAGGGTAGTAATTTCAGTAATAGTAGTGATTTCAGTAAATAAGATGCTGCACAAATAGGAAACATGAGAATGATGCTTGATGCTGTGGCTTCTTAAAGGGGCTCTTTCCTCACTTCTGTATAAACTATTCCAGAAAGTTCCTAACATATCATTCCACTAGTAATACTTAAGAAATACTTAACGATGTTGCCAGATACTTTGTACTCATATACTGTTTTGTAGAATGGGAACTTCTTTGTATAGCTACTTAAATAATAATTTTAAAAAATACTTAAACGTTAAATTGTGTCAGTGAAGCCTCATTGTCTTGCAAAACAACTTAATCATTTTTTTTGCAGTGTCTGCTTGATAAAATTTATTAGAATGTTATGGTAATTTTATGTAGCTACTCAAAAAACCTTAAATTTATAAAGTTTTTCTTGAGAAAAAACTATTTAAATGTGGGGTTACTCATAAAAATGTTGTTAAATAGAAGAAAACACCTATCCATTCATTAGTTCTTATTGTATAAGATAAAGTTTTTTTTTAACTTGTTATGTGATAAACACCAGACAAACAATATAAGCTAGGAAAAGGTATAAAATTTGATTCAGTGAAAATATTTAACTATCTTGCTACACACCAGTATCAATGCAACATTAGCAGCTCGATTCAAAGTTGTTTCACATAAACCTGGATCATTATTCTTTTAAAATATCTACTACAGCATACATTTTAGCTCTTTAACATCAACATCAGATTACAATTGCCTCTAAGACTGAAGATGAACAATTTCTACCATCCCAAGCTTTTTTCTTTCATTCCTCTCCCAAATACCTCTTAAAATTAAAACTAAAAAATAAAGCACAAAGTGTTAATGACCTTTGCATATCTAAAGGAGAAAAAATGAAATCCTAGAGTTTAGTAGTGAAGTTCTAAAGTTTGGTTGTGATAATTATGGTTAACCAATCATAACTTCAGAATTCCTGTGTGACATCATAAAGACCTCCCTATTTTTTCTCCTTCACCTACAGCAACTGTTTGAATAAACCTGTTAAGAGTCAGAAAACTTCCCAGCTAAGCAACACTTCACACAACTCGACATCCTTCATTGTGACGAACACAGAAGCTAAGGTAAGGCAGCCTCCTAATTTTGGAAATCTTTATTTTCTACAATTCAGACTTACTGAACTTTTATGTAATTAATCACACTTGCTAAATTTCAGTCCAAAGTTCGAAAATAACATCTTTAATTTCTAGCTTATCCACTTTGTGACGATAAAAATAAGCTTAACCAACATCAAAGATCCTGGATCACAGATCCTGGTTATGGGTTTGCTATTTTAATCTTAATCTCATACTTAGTTTTTCAAATAGGAATTTCCAATTATGTTACCATATATACTGGTAGTGATGATTTTACTTTTCAATGCAAAAACAATGGCTTCATTGATTACATGTTACTTTGCTGAGATCCAGTGCACGACTGGGCTCTTTGTTTCCATCTGGACAATATGAATAGTTGTGTGACAACATTATCAGCATACCCAATCTAATATAATAGTCATGATTCTTAAAGTAATATAAAAATAATTTTATACAAAGTACTCTGAAAATGAACTTAGAGAGAGATTTTCCTTCATAAACTGCAGTCAACTTTCAAAAACTACTCAAAACATGCATGTTTGCAATAATGGAATTGCTTATTTTAAGTTCAATACTTTAAGTTCAATACTTTATCATAAAAAAACAAACTTTAAAACACTTACCACAAACACTTTAAAAAGTTTTTTCCAATGTTACAGAATAAAGGCTTTTTTGGCATACAAACATTCTTAAATATTTCACTTGAAGAAATTTAAATGCATGTTTACTAATGATACATCTATCAAAAATTAATGTCCTCCAGTGTTTCTCAATTTCCAAGGGATGGAGATATCACAATAAACTTTATGATTTCTGTTTAAATTCTTTTATAATTCTCAATTAATAAATGAAATGTTTCCTCATTCTTAAATCTGTCTCAGGACATATGAAATCACACTTTTTAAAATAAAACTTACCTCTAGAATTCTCAATTACTAAATACAATTACTAAATACATGTTAATAATTAACTCTGCTGCTCATGCCAAATATGAACTTTGTATTCTCCTAAGCAGCTTTCCTTAAGACATACAAAAACAGCTGAAGTTTTTATTTACTACTGAGGCACCCTCTAAGTGAGTGTTTTATATGCATATTTCTGCTTTTGTTAGGATGTTCATCTACATTACCAGTTAATGAGGTTTTCAACATAATTTCATTATCACATACTTCAAAGTACACAACTTCTACAAAAGAAATTTTGTTACTAATCTTCAGGTAAACATTATATCCAGTTTACTGGAATGACACAATTAAATGACTGTAGTTAAAAATTTAAACATAATGCCACAGTGCCAGATATTATGTCTGAACTAGTTCATGTCTGTTTAAAGGTGACATTTTAGTGTCTGTTTTCAAAGACATGAACTTTAAAATTAAGTGCTAAAAGAATTGCTAGATTAAATTGAATAGAAAAAATATTCAGGCCAAGTAAATTATGAAATAGATTATTTTTTAAGAACTAGTCAAAGAACTAACACAGTTGTCTCCTAAAGATTTACCACTGTTATTTCCTAATATTCACAAATCAAAATTATTTTAAGGACATAAAGCAAAATAGCTACATTTGAGTAAATACTAAAATGCATATAATTTCTTAATTTCATTAACTGATTAGAGATAGCAGGTTTGCATAAATGAGATTGCATTTGGGTTATAAATACACATTGTTTCTTGATCTCACTGATTATAGAGATAGCAGAATATTTGTATAAAATATTTGTATAAATCTAAATATTTAGAAATATCGGAATATTTGCATTAATATTTGCAAAAAGTAAAATTTACTGTATAAAATTTATTTAAATACTTTATTATATAATTAATTAACTAATGTATTAAAAGTTTCATTGGAAATAAGGGTTATAAGATATATTTATTACCAACTCTAGAAATAAAAAATGAAAAACTTCCTTTTTGTTGAAGAACAATTTTCTAAATACTCTTATATACACAAATGTTTTCTTTGGTCTTAATTCTCTGGCACAGAATCTCAACTTCACAATTTAGGAAACATTCTCAGAAAGGAAAATAGTTCAAGATCACACAAATAGGGGAATAATTTAAGATGACACAAATAGGACCACTGCAGAAGCCTAGGTCTTACAACTCTAAAGCACATATGCATTCTATATACCAATGTAGTTTAAAAAAGTAAAGCAGAACACTGACAAAGGAAACTAAAGTACATATGATAAATGGCATTTTATAAGACAAATTTATACAACACAAATATTAATTTTAAACCATTGTTTCATTTCAATTTATACAGTCAGCCTTTTCAAAGCCAGAGACATTATAGATATCCTTAGTTATTAAATAATCATTTTGAAAAATTCAAAATAATCACAGAAATTTAAAAAATAACATGTCACATCAATATAAAGTCCCTTACTAATTAGCTTGTTTTACAATTACACCCTTAATTTATTTAGTTTCCTAAAAAAAAGTCCAGATTAATTTCTTTCTCCTCATGCCTTTCCATAAAAAAACTTCATTTTTCCTGTTTCCATATTAAATCCTCATGTTCCATCAATTTTATTTCTAACCCCTCATTCTATCATTTAAATATACAAGCTTTTTCTCAAAGTGCCTAAACAAAACTCTTGATTGATATTTAATCTATGAGAATCACTAGTTTTCATGTGAAATAAGAATTTCCACATGTACAGACAAACAAGTAAATCTGGAGGTTGAGAATCAAGAACATACAGAACCATGTATGGCTAAGATATTGTCTCCGAACATGAACAGAAGTAGCTTGTCAGTGTTCTTACCCTACAGGGTTCCACATGCAATACCAGATAAACACATGAAAATGAAGCCTTGGTGTAGGACTCCACCCAGTACACTTACAGTCAACTGAGGCCCTCTAGTGCTGTGTAAGATGAACTCCATTCACTTCCAACAAAATTGACAGATTCACTCACATTAATGAGGTTTGTTCAATTACATTTTTCCTTCAGACTTCCCCAACATTCTGCCCCATAGCTGCTCCAAACTAAACAACAACAACAAAAAGAATCAGAAGGCCCAAGACTCAAAAAATGAGAAAGAATATTGTAATACAAATAGGTCTACAAGCATAGTAGCAACAACTATGTACCAATTTTGGAGGAAAAATCTGTGCTGCTATTTAATAAGCTCTCCTTGAGGCAGAAATTTAAAGCCAAGACATTACACTGTGACACCAATTATTCAGGAATTACACCCATATTAATGATTACAGAGCTCTGACCACACCTAGTTGGAAGCAGCTGAAAAAGATTTCTTCATACATCCAGTCTGTACTAAGCATGCTAGAATGTTGCCACCAAGTAATTTAAAATAGAACTTCCAAGGCTAAAACTTAGACAATAAAGTTATCACATGGAGTGAACTTTTATAAACCAATAGGTTACAGGTGAAAAAGATACAAGCACTTCTGGCTTGGAATAACCATTGTGGGAATAACCATTAGTAGCAGAAAAAACTTGAAACTCTTAATAATTGTAATTTTTTTAAGTCTTGCTAATTCAATCTGTAGGGTGTTCTATCTAATCTTCTATACTAAATAAATGGAAAAATTAAGTAGAGACCATCTGAGGTGAGCACCTCATTATTTGAATTTAGTAGCTATAAGTTTTAGACTGTGTCCTGGGTGGAGCCCTACACCAAGGCTTCATTTTTTGTGTATTTGGTAATGCATTCTTCAGAACCGTGCAGGTTAAGAACACTGACAAGCTATTTAGTGCCCATGTTTGCTAAAATGCAAAAATAAAATTCTAAAAATAAATTTCTAGAATCTACAAATACAAAGAATCCCAAGAATGTATGACTTTGGCTAAAGTATTAACTCCACAAAGTCTGAAATTCAGAAAGTTCTATAAAGCATGGAAAGTGTTAAGTTGCTGATTACTTAGACACCAGTTCAGACATCAAAACGTTATAAAGCCTGTTGAGTCTTATTTTGCACAAGAATGCATGGGATCTTACTGATGAAACAGAACTCATTGCTGCCTCTGATCTCCCATCAAATACCTTTCAATGCTCTGATATGAGGGCCTTAATAAAGAATTACTTTTTAAGTTAGTCTGCAAATGAATATTCCTCTTGCACCCATTATTAACAGTTATCCTTTTCATAAAAGAGCCAGAATAATCTCAGTGTCTGCAGCTGGCAAAGCAAGGTTAGAACATCTCAACATTATTTCTCATTATCCTAAAAGAATGCTCTAAAATGATCATATTACATAACAATAAAATACCTTCCCATCACGTATTACTCTATAATAATAATAATAAAAGAAAAAGAATGATGACAACAGAATTTCTAAGTATGTAGGGTGTTGGTCAGTTCACAGAAAAAAATGATAAACATCTGACACCATGACATAAATTATGATGTAGTAAAAGTGACACACAACTCCAAATATAAGAGTATGCTGTTTTCACAATCAACTTTTCATTCTGATGTATCTGACAGGAAGCCTTCCCTTCTATGGATGAAGTGTAGCTAATTAACTAGACCATCAGAATTAAGACTCAACACAGTTCAGATCATATCACTATAAAGTAAATTGAACCTAAAAAATTAAATGCATACCACTAGCATTTTTTTCAGTTTTAGAATAAAATTATGAAATGACTATCTTCAGAACTGTGTCAAATTTTCTCAAGTTTGACAAGAAACAGGTCACTGTCATTAATCTGGTCTGTTCTTTATATCCACTTCATTTTTCAACAACACTAGGCTGTTAAATTTTTTAAAAGTCATCGAGAGTTTACTAATTATACTTTCAACAGTATAATCTATGTTTTTAGGGCCTACCTCTTTCTAGTTCACAAACATCAAATGTCCATGTGTACAAAGTCTATTCATGTTAATGTGTTCATGAAGACACTATGAACTTAGGTCAATTCTCTGAGCCTTATTCTTCTCATATATAATAAGAAAGGTTTAGTGATTAAAAAAATCTCTCACTCAACTATATTAATCGCATGGTGCCAATCCTGAACTGAGTACTAAGACAAAATGAATATACCATTCCTTTGTTCATAAAAGCCAGTTAGGGACGCTGACAAAGTATGCAACAGCCTGATAGCCAGATACAGTCACACTGAAGTCATACTAAAAACACAGCAGAATTGATAACCAATTCTACTTCAATGACTAATACAACTTTTATCAGGAAACAATATTTAAACTTGGCCTTAAGGATCAACTGGGTTTTACCAAGCAGTAAAGTGACCAGGGGCAAGGGAGGGACAAAGTCATTAAATGGAATGGAGTTTTTATAGGAACATGACCTGTTTTATGAAGCACCACTCATCACAGTCAGGTTATGGATGAGTCCTGTGTTCATGATAAACTGCATCTCCTTTTCCATGTTTTACTTTTCTCAAGGTAATTTTTAGCCCAGTGGTGGTGGCTCTCACTTATAGTCCTAGCTACTCAGGGTTGGAGGCCAGCCAGACAAAAGTTTAAGGTGCCATTCACAGCCAATAGCTGAGCATGGTGGCAATATGCCTGTCCTCCCAGTTATGTGGGAGGCTAAAATCAAGAGGCCCACACTTCCAGGCCAGCTCAGGCCAGAAAGTTCGCAAGACTATCTCCAGTAAAAAGAAAAACCTGGGCGTATTAGTATAGAGCTGTTATTCCAGCTAACGGAAAAAGTATAAATAGAAACATTGTGGTTCAGGACACTCCAGAAAAAAATAGCAAGATCTCATCTCAAAAATAACCAGAAAAGCCTGGGAGGCATGGTTCACATGATAGAGTACCTGTCTAGCAACTATGAAACTTTAAGTTCAAATCCAGGACCACCAAAATACTGAATAAATAGCACTGAATCCTCACACAAATATATTGACATCTTCATCACCATTATCTCTGGGTTGTTAACTATGGCTTTATAATCCATGTTTAAGTTTAATTATTTTAAAAATTGGTAGAAAAGTATTTTGATAAAAATTAAAATATCTCCAAAGTGTTACTATCAATTATCCCTGGATAATTTATACTGAATTTTAAATCTATACCTATTTTTCCTATTTATCCTTTTATTTTCTTTTATTAATTATCAAAGGTTCGGGCTCTGTAGTACACCAATATGTTACAAAAGCTTTGACAGAAGGCAAGGCACAAATCATTCCTCCTAAGCACACGTTTAAACTGGAACTGTCCATGGTACATAATGCAATAATGATAAACTATGACTTCCAAGCTTAACAAGTGTTCAATACTTAATATCAAAGCTTGTTGAAATGTTATTTTAAAGTGATACTCTTGGTATAAAATCATAAATGGGCATGACAGACAGTAGAATTTTTTTTGACAGTCCTCAGGCTTGAACTCAGGGCCTGGGCACTGTCCCTGAGTTTTAAAGAAGCTCAGGCCTAGGACTCTACCACGTGAGCCACAACACCACTTCTGGCTTTTTTTGCTTATGTGGTATTAAGGACTTGAACACAGGGCTTCATCCATGCTAAGCAAGCATTCTACCACTAAGCCACATTCCCAGCCCCAAACAGTAGAAATTTATTTAAACTTCACATTTATTTCATTTTGGGGAGGAAATCAAGATTCAAGAATAATTGGGTTAGATGCATTTCTTTTTTAGCTCTGGAGAAATTAATGTACTAATGAGCACATCAATTATGAGAAACCATATGTAAGAACTTTTATCCGAAGATATACCAAAAACAAGCTGTACCATCAACCAAGCAATACTTGCAGTCAAGTTGAAAGAAGGCACAAGCACAAGAAAAATGAGACTGTAATAATACATGCCACCAAGAAAAGATAGAAAAAATAATGGAGAAACATATGCATGTACACACAGAGAGACTATGGAGTCATTTGAAGTTTTGGTTACAAAATACCAAGAGAAGAGGAAAACAGATTAGCGTAAAATTCTGTCTTATCAATTCAGAGAACAAGTTACACACGAGCTTAATACATTTATTATTTTTATATTCTAGGAAAACTAAAAGAAGACAGTTATCTCACATTTGGCTGCCAGCTTTTTATCTTTCTCTTGACCATCTTGGGACTGTAGACTGCTGCCTTCCCAGTATCATGGAGAAAGTCCAGTACCTCACTCGCTCTGCTATAAGAAGAGCCTCTACTATTGAAATGCCCCAACAAGCACGTCAAAACCTCCAGAACCTATTTGTCAATTTCTGTCTCATCTTAATATGTCTCCTGCTAATCTGCATCATCGTGATGCTTCTCTGAAGTTCTGCTGCAGACTCAAGACATGCAACTTGCCACATCATCTTAAAATCTGCCATCCCACGAAGAGGGGAAAACACCAAAGCATACTTCCCAAGTAGAAAAATTTCCTTGTCAAAACATTAAGATTAAGAGCAAAAATTGTTAGCAAATATATTCATCTGCTGGATCTTGTAAACATGAAAAGGGCTTATTTTCAAACCATATAATGACTATAAGTGCATAAAAATGTAACTGCTGATTTCCTCAAAATGGTTTATGAATGTCTTTCAGAGTTTTAATTTGGAAACAGCACTGCTAGTAAGTTCACTTTATATGTATAGCCTCATCTTTACTCATTGAGGTAATATAATTTATGTTGCACTTTAAAAACTCTTAAGATAATAAGTATTCAAAGTTTTCACCAAGTACTCAAATAATTTAAATGAAGTGGCCTTTAAATTAACCCACTGATTTCTCACATCTATATACTTTTACTATTTTTAATTACAATTCTTGGTAATTAGTTTTTATCAGAGCCTATATTCTAAAACTGTTTTCATTTTCTATTCTAGATTAACATTCTAACATTCTAGTTTAAGTAAGTTAACCTTTCTTTCTGGGACGTAAAATGATATTTTTAAGTCAAAAAGCACTGATATGTACTGGTTATCAAATACCCTAACTTGTCATACTCTATCTTTGGTTTCACAGATAGTCTTCTATTCCAACCTTATAACCAATGAAGGCAAGGAAACAAAAAAATTTCCAATGAGAAATATATTATCTCAAGCATTATGAGAAATAAACATTTGAATTCTATCTCCAAATATTAACTAATTCCTATATTATATTTTAAACAAAATTCTGACCTATAGGATGTAACTATTTTCCTGAATCTACCAATCAGACAATTAATACTCATTTTGTAGGCTACATCAATGAGCTCAGGAAAAGATCCAGAAATGCTAATCTACAATTTCTTTCTTACTGAATATATTTTCAATTTCCCTTGTCATTTTTAAACATCCTCTAACAACTAATAAAATAACAGAAGTAAAAAATGTTTCAGAAATAAATACACTAAAATTTAACCCAAGTCCAAAGTGGCTTACATTCAAGATATAGTATATATTTTTATAATTATATAATTATATATTATTTAATTAATAAGGAATAAACTTCCCAAAAATATTATTACTAAAAGAATATGAAGCATCAATATTGACCTTGGTGTGTCTTTTTTTTTGTCGGTCATGGGGCCTGAACTCTCAGCCTAGGCGCTGTCCCTCAGCTCTTCAGCTCAAGGCTAGCGCTCTACCACTTGAGCCACAATGCCACTTAATAGTTTTTTCTGCTTATGGGTGCTGAGGAATCAAAACCAGGGCCTCATGCATGCAAGGCAAGCACTCGACTACTGAGCCACCTTCCCAGTCCCCCTTGGTCTCTTTTTAAATTAGTATTAATTCTACAAAGAGTTTCAACATGATATTTTGCAAATGTATGTATTGTAGTTTAATCAAATTGTCCCACCAACCATTGCTCTTTTTTCCAATCTTTTTAGTTTGTAGTAGGTTTCATTATACATATATAAAAACATATATACCCATACTATTTTAGGTCTAGATTTCACATACAAAAAATATATGCAATATGTATCGTTCTGAACCTGGTGTATTGGGCTCATTATGATGATCTCCAGTTCCATCTACTTTCCTGAAAATGACATAATTTCCTGTTATGGTTGAATAGTACTACATTAAGTATATACACTCCACATCCTTTATCCATTCATCAACTGAAGGCTACCTGAGCTGAATTCCACATTGGTTTTTAACACAAATAGTCCTAACTGAACATGGAAAAAGACTTTACTTTTCAATTCTATGAATCACCAAATGTCATGTAAATAGAAAGGGAGATCATTCTGGCTCATGAATATCTGTACAACAGTTGGTAAACAGGATTTCATACTACCTGGGATTTCTCCAACAACAGTTCATTTAAAAGGTTGGAGATCCCCATTATAGCCAGGAAACTTATAAATCCTATAGAATACACTAACCTACTGGTCCAACAATTATCTGTACAAAAGTACCTATGTTCTATAATTGCACTAACATTACAAATAAGTGGAAAATTTGAACTGATAAGTCCTATGTCTTTCATTATAATGTGCCATAGATTAAAGTATCAATTTAACTGTGAAGTGACAGGAGTTTTCTCACTAGAACAATATTTTTTTCTTCATTCTGTCTTTCATAGAAATTTTAATGTGTGAGATTTTGAAATATTTAAATCATTAAAAACAGAACAAAACCATTTTAAACTACTCTGTTTATTTCTGATAAACAGAAAGCTATATATTTAAGTAAATATCCTACTGCGGAGCATATGCTAATCTTAATGAAAATGCACAGAATCATCTATATTAAAATGAATTGAATTCCCTGTAATATATGCTAGATTGATAATGACTTGTTCTAACTGTAGTGTTGATGTTGCAAGGGTCTACAAGATTTCCTAATATGAACACAAGAGGGCACCCTAACATAGAGATTACTTGTCCTTTGTTTTGAGTCTTCAGGCAAAACAGGAATTTCATATAAAGGTCTGCTTGAATACTAAGTAACAGCACACTTTCAAATATCTAGAAACAATATGCCAAATTATATATTAAAGTTGATTTTAAAATATAAGTCAAATATATCAATAACTTTTACACATGAATATGAATATATCACAGGTAGAGTGTCATGTGCACATCTATAGTGTCAAGTCCACACCTCAATGCATAAAAATATCACAATAAACTCCTTAATTTATACTAATAAAAAGTACTTAAAACAAAAATATTAAAAGACAAAACAAGATGCAAAAATGAAAAAGAAAACTTTTTTCAAAGAAGACAGTAAAATATTTTCAAGTTAGAAAGCTTTCTTATTCTTTCATTCCTAGTCATGTTAGACAAAGGTCCTTTAAGTCATTGTTTATACAAGAGAAAATTTCCACGTAAATATTTAAAATTACCAGGTGTCAATATTTTGATTGATCAAGTCCCAAAGGCACAAAGTCTCATTTTCTTCATGCTAATGATTTCAAGCCAGAATTTAAAACATGCCAGGGAAGGTAAGAGAAAGAATAATCAAGTTTGTCAGTAAAGAGATCTTCACTATGTCCAGGGAGAGCTTCTCTTCAGCAATTTTTATATTTTATAACTTTATAAGTAGTAATGAACAGTAATTTAAAATTTTTACTCTAGATAAGTTTTGCAATGTTTTATAGTTTAACAGAATTCTGATAAAAAAGAAAATGACAAGATTCAGAAAATGGGTTTGCCAGTGCAAATGAGCAATAGAAAACTGTCTTGAAAGAGATATGTTTTCAGGTCAAGAAATTACAAATCTACCTGTTATTCCACTAGGGAACAATGATAATACCTTATTTTTCTTTCTCTAAAGTGATCTCCTTAAACTGATCACCAAATTTCGACACTCAAGATTTTCACTATTTTCAAGTAAGTGAATGACTAAAAATATAAATGCAAAGCAATTATTACCAAAATATTACAAATGACTTTATATTTACATTTACATTACATTCTACATTTTACAGATTAATCGAGGCCCAGAGAAATTAAGCAATAGGTTGGGAAACATATAGGTTGCAATAATGATAGAACCAGAAAAGCTAATTTTACTCTCAATTTTATATTATATCATGTCAACCTCTGTTTCAAGTTTCTTGAAATAGAACATTTTGTTATCACACCCATTTAACAAATGAGAAAGTGAAAACAAAATTAAGCACAAACTTTAAGATTCATTTTAAATCTCAAATGCTTTTTCAGATTTTTGGCAATACAATAGTCAAGTTTATGATAATGTGCTTGGTAACTTGTGGGAGAACAAAAAATTTAAAATAGTGAATGTGGACACTGTCCTATTCATGCTCCCAAGGGTAACTGGGCTCCGTACCACTGGAAGGGTGGTGAGGGAAGCTAACAGGTTTGGGGCCTTACCTGTATTGGGGTTTCACTTCCTGGTCGAAACTCCTCCATTTGCTGTTGTTGCCAAGGAGCTAAACTGTAAGAATCCTCTGTAGTTCTCCCTTCCAAAGGGTTTGTCCGTAACTGCTCTGTAAGCCACATCTGAGTCCTCACAGAAGGCTGAATGGGAACTCCACCTACTGCCTGCTGCCCAAGCATTAAGTATTTTGGAGATTCAAAAGCATCTGAGCCTGTCATAATGGGCTTGCTCTCAGGTAAGGCACTGTATGTCATGTCTGAGGTCTGTCTTCTAAGAGCAGAGGAAGAAGATCTAAAGTCGTCTTTGTTACAGCTCTCAAATTTATACTTGCAATCCAGAGTTGATGACCGTTTTTTATTTATTTCCTTGTCCTCTAACTTCAGCGTCTCCATGCTATCATGTAAGCAGCTAGGCCCAATAGTCCTCAATTGTGATGTGAGAGCCTTGCCCCTCCCTGTCTTTTCCAAACCATTCTTCAGCTCTTCTGTGTGTGCAGTGGTGGCCTTGCTGTAGTTGTCTGGGGTAGTGAGTCTGGATAAAGATGACCATTTCCGAAGGGGCCGGAAGTCCTTCATGTCTAGAGAAGAGTCCTGATCCCCTCTACTGTGGTCTCCCAAGGTTTGCATGAGGCTTGTACTCCATTTTGAGCCATCTGGTGTTAATGATTCCCTGCGTTTGGAGTTAGACGGCATCACATGGGCAGTGGGAAGAGTAACCAATGATCGACTAGGCTTAAAAGACAGTGTGCCACTTGAAGTTGAATGATCTGAAAGAGAAAAGATTGCCAGATTGGTTATAGCTAACATATTAAAGAGAATGAGGTAAAAGGCAAACTGCCAAGAAAAATCTGGATATGATTTCAAATGTTTCTCATAGGACTTCATTCAAAGGAGGCAAACAAAAACATATTTCCAACTATTATTTCTAAATATGCCTACATAAGTACATCCAATGTTGAAAAATGAAGATATATTTATATTTAGGCTATCTAATCAAAGTATTGTACATTTAAAAGACTATTTCCCATGATTTTTTTTGGGGGGGGGGGTGGTTGTGGGGCTTGAACTCTGGCCTGGACGCTGTCCCTCAGCTCTTTAGCTGAGGTGAGCGTGCTACCACTTGAGCTACTTCTGGTTTTCTGGTGGTTTATTTAAGATAAGAGTCTCACAGACTTTCCTGCCAAAGCTGGCTTTGAACCACAATCCTCAGATCTCAGGCTCCAGAGTGGCTAGGATTACAGGCGTGAGCCACAGGTGCCTGGCTCTATTCTCCATTGAGAGGTCTTACTTACAACATAGCACTGAAATCTCAGACATAACTCTATCTAGTCTCCTAAACTGTGGAAGTCTATGCCAAATCTGAACATTTCAGTACAGCCTACCAACTCTAATTCAAATTAGAAATAATAGCAAAGGAATTCCTGCAATAATGTAAAATAATCAAAGTTCTAGCACTTTATCTTCAGAGACAGGGGAGCGACTAAGTTTCCAGTCTCACTGAACAGCATCACAAATGATCTGCATCCCAAGGCCAGAAACTCAGAGTCTCCCTCGGTTCCCATCTTTTGCTTCACATTCACTAAGTCACCAAGTTGTAAACCTTTATGTCCAAAATGTCTGAATATCTATAGCTTTAATCTATCCCTCACATTATACAAGAGTCTTCGAAGGATGTATGAGAGAACAAATGCTTTCTTTTACACTTAATCTAGATCTTTCAGACTATTATACCAGAATAGACTTATTAATAGTATGTTCTAATATTATTTTAAAGAAAGTCAGTGGGTTGAAGAAATGCTGATAATTCAGCATATATATTTCATTTATAAGAAAAATTGGATGCGCATGAGCCAGGGAGACTACTTCAGAAAGTGAAATTCCTGTTTGTCTCTAGCACAAAATTCTTCATCTAGAGATGCAAAGGGAAAGATATTACAGATTAGGAATTAATAGAAAAAGTGAACAAGGCTACCCATTCTATATTTAGGAAATTCCTGCTTTTGTGTAGGCGTATCTGTATGGGTACTAAGTATAGGCACCTTTGTGGAATCTGATTGGGATCAATTGTAGCCCTTACAGTTACAAAATAAAAAACAGGAAACTATATAACCCTGTACCAAAGCATTCAGATTTAAAATCCAACAGTTTAACAGCTTAGCCAATGTCAGACATTATATTTTACTTTTCGAATTAAAAACATGTGCCTAAACCATAAAGGCAACAGTTAAGTTTTATATAATATGACCTTTTCTCTCTTTCTCATTAATATCAGGATCACATCACATCACACATTCATATTTTATACTGTTGTGGAGGAGGAACATTTTTGAACCATGTGCAATTTTGCCTTTTTTTAAACCAATATTTCAAAGTATTGCATATATTTTGAGGTAATTTTTTTCCTTTTCTTTTCTCATCCAGCCTCCACCTTCACACACATACTGGATACTGAACCTAAAGATGCACATAGACAAATACTCTACTACTTGACCTATGCCCCTAGTCTTTTTTGTTATTTCATTTTGGAGATAGGCAATCCCTAACTTTACACACCTGGCCTCTCTACACACTGACTTTTGAGTAGCTTGGATGTTGTGTACAATTACTGCCAAAGTTATTTAATGAATATAAAATGAATGCTGGAAGGAAATGAGCATAAAGTAACTCAGTGAAAAGGAGAGGAATGGGAGATTTAGAAATAGTAATAGAGCCAGGCACTGGTGGCTCACACCTGTAATGCTAGGTACTAGAAGACTGAGGTCTGAGGATCTCAGTTCAAAGCCAGCCCGGGAAGTAAAGACTGTGAGCCTCTTATCTCCACTAAACTACCAAAAAAGTTAGATGGCTCAGGTGATAGAAAACTAGCTTTAAGCAAAAGAAACTCAGGGACAACATTCAGACTCTGTTCAAGCCCTAAGGACCTGCACCAGAAAAGAAAAAAAAAAAGAGAGAAACAATAATAATAGTAACTCCTTTGTACAACTACTTAAAGATAATAAAAATATGATTTTTAAAAAAAGGAACAATAATGTGGATGGGGTAAATTTTATGGAAGTACATAATATGCATGGATGTAAATATCACAATGAAATTAGGTGTTGTACAGAGGGGTTATCATTTCACAATTCAGGTATTTCATACTTTTCTCTTGGCCACTGTCAATACCCTTCCTTTATTTTCCCCAATTTCTACCTCCCATCCCTGCCCACAAGTTACATAGTATATACTGAATACCACCTAGTATATACTGAATATCATGATTATATTTGCTCACCCTTCCTCCTCCCTTTCTTTGCTCCCCCATTGCCCCTCCCTAAAAAGCAGATTATAAAAAAGAAGCACACAGAAACACCACCATCAACAACAACATAAATAATCTATGTTCCATTTCCTGGAATTTGTTTTGATTAATAGTATTTTAGATGTCCAGGTTATACTAATATTTTTAATAAAGTAATTCAATGGTAGTTTCACTAAAGAATAATCTCTTAAGAATGAATAAATACAAGGTATTGCATTAGGTAGAGAAGACAATATTCAAAACTGCTTCCCCCCCCCCCCAGGGAAACCACCTTTCAAGATTAAGAACAAAATATATTTTCAGGAAAACCTTACTACCAAAAGCTCACTGAAGAACCACTGGTGTTTCTTTAGTTTCTATAAGATAACAAATGATTTTATATAACAATAAAACTTTTCACTCAAAATAATGTGTAAAAAAGAAACTAAGCAGATAGACTATTTGGCAACTATGGCATACAACTCAAAGCAGGTGATGAACATTACAGAATGCTGTGAGAATACAGATTGACTGCTATCACACATAGGTAAGAGTACATGTCACAACTGCTACATTAATAGCTAAGGGAGCTAGTAGAACTAGTATAGCTGGAGAGTCCCTGGCAATATAATTAAACTAGATACCTACTTGGTATCAGGTATCATCCACAAATAGTACTTTAAACAGACCACAGACCTAAATATAATATGAAACTGTCAGGGGAAAAAAAAACAAGTTGAAAATCTTCAGGACCTTGTTTAGGCAATGGTTTCTTAGCTAAATACCAAAATCCAAGTATAAAAGAAAATAAAGATAAATTCTACTTATTTTCATTTTAAATTACTTTGCTGCAGGTGCTCAAATAAAAAGACTACCAATAAAATGGGTTGAGAATTGTTGGCAGTCATGTGTCTGATAGGGACTTTAGTCAACACAAGAAAAACTTTTAATTCAATTAAGAACACAACCCAACAGAAAGTGAATGCAGAATATGAATAAACATTCTGCAAAGAAAATACACAAAAGGTCATACTTAAGCACATGAAAAGATGGTTAAAATCATTTGTTACCAAGAAAATATAAATCAAAGCACAATCTGATGCCACCTAATACCCATTAGGCTGGCTAGAATCAAAGTAATAGAAAATAACAAGGATGTGGAGAAACTAGAACCATCACACATTGCTGGTGAGGATGCAAAATGCTACAGCTCCTTAGGAAACAGCTAGTTCCTCAAAAACTTAAAGAGTTATTATAAAACTTAGCAAGTCTACTATATACCCAAGAGAAAAGTAATCATATATCCACACTGAAATGTAGCCAAGAATACTCAGACACTGCAGTCAATAGCCAAAAAAGTAGAAATAGTCAAAATTTCCATCAACTAATGAATGGGATTAATGCTTTGTCTATATAACAGATAATTATTAGGCAATTAAAAGAAATGAAATACTAAAATATTAAACAACATGGATAAATCTAATTGTCCTAATTTAAAGAGCAGAAGGGCACCAGCCTTGAGCGATAAAGCTCAGGAACAGTGCTCAGGCTCTGAGTTCAAGCCCTATAACCAACAGAAGAAAAGAAAACAAAACAAAAAAACAAGGATAGATCAAATGTTTTAAATCCAGTCAAATAGTGTCTTCACAAAAGACATACCTAAAATAGTAAGTCCCATTTTGACACTCTGGTATTAGAATAGACTGAAAGAACAGAAAAAACAATAGTAAAGAATAATTTTTGTTCTTCTTGTTGTGACTGTCTTGCTATGGACCCAAAATGGAATTTACTATGCAGCCCAGGTTTTCCTCAAACTCTTGAACCACCTGGTCTCAGCCTACTAAGTACAAAGATTAATGATAACTATTCATTGTATCTTAATGATAGTGAGAAACATCTGTTTGTTTTCCTACAGCCAAAGTAATGGTCTATTTGTCATCAAGGTAGCTATAATCAGTGATATCATATGAGTATCATGTATCTATAGATATGATGTTATCAGTGAGGCATTTTTTCCAAAATCTACAACCCCCGTTAATCATGAGAAACAACATTCTATAAAATACTTGGCCACTTCTCAAAATTATTAATACTATAAAAAACAAGGAAAGAATGAAAAACTGTCCTAAGCCAGAGGATATTAAGGAGTCATTACAACTATTGGATGGGCCAGGGGAATGAACAGGCAGAACACAGCAGATTCTTCAGGGTCTCCACCCCAGAGATAGGAAAAGATATGTTTCACAACACTGGTACATGCACATTTATGGAAAGTTTACCCTAATAGTCCCAAATTGGAAATTGTGATATTTTTCAAGCTGTTAGTAGTTCAAGCATGTGTCTCCAATAGCACCACTAATGAGGTGGTCACTCTTCATCAACAAAATGGAATGAACTATTCTCCAGGGAAAAAGTCCTTTCCAAAACGTTATATACTGGCCAGGCACAGTGGTTCACAGTTGTAATCCCAGCTACTCAGGAGAGGCAGAAGTCAGGAAGATCATCATAGTTCAAGGCCAGCCTAGTCAAAAAGTTAGCTAGATGTGGTAGTAGAAACCTGTCATCCTAGCTGTGTGGAAGGACTGAAAACCAGCCCCAGGCAAAAATGAGACCCTACCTGAAAAACAAAAGCCAAAACAAGTTGAGGTAGTACTCAGAGCACTTGCCTTTCTAGAAAGCATGAGGCCCTGAGTTCAAACCCCAAACTGAAAAAAAAAAGAAAGAAAGAAAGAAAAAAGGTTATGTATATGATTTCCATTTATATAGTATTCTTGAAATGACAAAACTACAGGATTGGAAAACAAAAAAGTGCTTTCTAAGAGTTAGAGGAAAACGGAGAGGGTAGAGACAAGTGGTAGTGAGCACCATAAGAATATACTAATGTACATTTTTTTTTCCTCCAGTGCTGGGAACTGTGCACGCTTGGCAAGCTCTCTACCACTGAGCTACATCCCCTGCTCTGGCCTGTGTCCTTACTTCACCCATGTCATTACCCTGGATGTGTTACTGTCACATAGTTTTATAAGCTATTTCCCTGGGGGGAAATGGATAAAGACTACATGGAATCTTTCTGTACTATTTTTTCAAATTCAATGAAAAACTACAATTATATTAAATGTTAGGAAAAGAAAGAAAAATGTAAGCACAATTTGAAATGTAGTAATACTATATTATTCATTAATAATGGATTAATAATATACTAATTATTAAACACTCAAACTGTAATTTTTACTGTGGAACAACAGACCACTTAAATAATCCCAATTTGCAACCATCTTTCAAAGATTGGTGTCTGTTCACCCTGCATTACATCTTACCTTCCACACTGTCAGAACAGGAAGTGCCAATGCCCGTGTCTCCACTGTCAGAAGCTATACTGTGTCTCCTGACACGGTTATTTCGATGGTTAGGTGGAACAGTTGTGGTCTGCCACAATGATTCATTACCAGGTAGCCATGCTGATAAATAATCCGGGCCTATAAAGGAAAATGTGCACAATTAACACACACGCAATAGACCCTTAGTATTCCAACAAGATCATTGCTAAAGAAATACCAGAACTGTTCAAGATACATTGTGGTGTTCACTGCTATATTTCAGATACTCAGATGCTGCATTCATGTTTCCAATTTTTCCCAATCTCCTCTAAAAACACACTGCTTGTCAACAAATACCAAATTTTCACTTTATCATTTCAATTAAGCTTTTGGTGTGACACTTGCTTTGGTGAAAGCATATTTGCACAAAATTAAGGCAATTAAACACTCAGTAGATCACAGCATCGTTTAAACCCAACTGTCAATAGCATGGGACTAAAGCTTCTCCATGTCAACAGAGCTGTAGAATGTGCATGAACTTCTTATTTGTACTAGTTTGGCAGTACTATAGTATGAACTCAGGGCTTTGCACTGCTAGGCAGGCACTGTATATCCAGCCCTTTTCTCTCTAGTTATTTTTCTAATAGGGCCCTCCCATTTATGCTAAAGAAATCCACCATGGGCTTTACTGGTCAAGATAAGGACTTTTTGCCCAAGTTCATCTCTGTCCAAAATCCTCCAAAAATGTCTGCCTCCTGAACAGCTAGAATCGCAGGCATGAGTCACTGTGACTAGCCTATAAATGGGAGATAATTTTTTATTACCACTCTTTGTCAAAATTACGTGTAATAAATCAAGGAATAAGGCAGCTATACTGTATAATATATAAGAAAAATGTTTTATCTTGTGAAAAACACAGGATTTAAAAGTCATTTTGCCCCTCCCCATATAACAATAAAATCTAAATAAACTTTACATATAACACCCATTAATTCATGTCTTCAGCACCTTCCTGGGACTGAAGAACTCTGATTTCTGGGGAATTGAACTTTCACACATATACCTATGTCTTAATTAAAAATTAAATTCAAAGAGGTGACACTGACCAAGACACATTGTATTCAGCCCCAAAGTAGGGCACAGGGAAGGTCCAAACAATTTATATTATACAACACTAAAAAGAGAATTTGCTCATCATACACAGAAGATAATAAAACAAATTTTCTACTATAACCTAGTCACTTACAACATAATTTTACATTTTTAACAACACAGCATTGTCCTACTTAGCTCAACTTGTCCTTTTTTTTTTTTTGGGTCCGGTCATGGGGCCTGAACTCTGGGCCTGGGCACTATCCCTCAGCTCTTCAGCTCAAGGATAGCGTTCTACCATTTGAGCCACAGCGCCACTTCCGGCTTTTGTCTTTTTGCTTATGTGGTGCTGAGGAATCGAACCCAGGGCCTCATGCATGCAAGGCAAGCGCTCTACCACTGAGCCACCTTCCCAGCCCAACTTGTCCTTTTTTGAGTTAAATGTTCTTAGCTCACTAATGTTTTTACAATGTTCTCAGAATATTTGCCTTCATTTTTGTTCATTCTGACATTTTAACTTTTCTGTTTACCCATTACTTCATTTAGCTTCACTCTTTTAGTGTCTACTAGAAGGGCCATGTGGATCATCAGTGTATAAACAGATCAGTGTCAGCCTCAACCTACGTTGCAGCTAGGTGAAGAATAAAGAATGTGTGCATTTTTACAGTAATCAGAAAAAATATTTAATCTGCTGAATTTAACATAAAAATTGTACAGTTAGTCTTACTAATGGCTTATCTGACACAGTGATTCTCAAATTGGGGCTACAGACTTACATAAGTTAACAAGCTTGCAAGACATTAAGGCTTTTGTTTCAATAAAAAGTCCTTTCAAAATAAGTAAAAAGAGCAGGCTGCTGGTGGCTCCTGTCTGTAATCCCAACTATTCATACCCATATTCATAGCTGAGATCTGAGGATCACAGTTTGAAGCCAAACCAACCAAGCAGAAAAGTCTAAGACTCTTATCTCCAGTTAATCATCAAAACTGAAATGTAGCTGTGGTTCTACTTTTGCCTTGAGCAAAAAAGCTCAGGGACAGCCCCAGGCCCAGAGTTCAAGTCACAACACCAGCACACCTCCCCACCCCCGCCCCACTAGGAGGAAGAGGAGGAAGAAGAGGAAGTGAAAGAGGAAAGGAAAGCAGGAGGAAGGAGCTTAAGGAGGAAGTTAGCTTAAAACAAATTGTTATCACATGATTTACTGCCGGCCTCCTTTGTGTTCTGTTTGCAGTGGTATCTACATAAATGGTAAATGATACCCCTGGATGCCATCTTCATTATGTATACCTGTCATGATTTGAAACAAGACTGACTGCTGAAATCTGTATACCAGTTTAAGTCTATTGACTTAAAATGACAAATACAACCAGGTCTGGTGGCACACTCCTATATCTCAGCTACCAGACAGGCTGAGTCAGGAGGATCAGGATCATGAGGTGAAAACCACCCCTATGTAACTAGTGAAACTGTATCTCAAAAGCTAAACACAACAAAAGGGCTGAAAATGTGGCTCAAGAGTGTGGGAAGCCCTGGGCTCAATCCTCAGCACAGAAAAAGAAAAAGAAAACAAAACTTGACAAATATCATGCATGTGCATAAAATTCGTTTCACTACAATTTTAGGAATAGTCATTCTTATCATTCAAATTGATATATATAATAACCAAATTAACAAAATCAGATCTCAAACTACGTCTATTAGTCCAAACATTAACATTTAATAAAAATCATGTCACGTAAGTATTAGTTAAAAGATTTAAATATGAATTATAAGTCAAGTTTGAGTTTTATAGGTATATGAAGGGTTACGGTCATTTAAATTAACAACTCAAAATGAAAAGCATTGGCCAGACATTTTCACCCTCTGAGGTCCAGAGTAGATTTTGTAGACTCTAGATTTGTAGATTCTAGACCTGTCTGAGAATAGGACTTATTACAACTCATTTGATTAGATACCTTCACATTAAAGCATTGATGAAGTATCCTACCAGTACATCAGTTCTAATTTGATCTGTGGTCAATGATTTATATATCAAATTTTTTTCTTCAGTCAAGTAATTCACCAAAATAAACTCAAAGCCCTATTTACACCATTAACAGAAAGGGTCACTGTCCCTTTCTCACAACCAAATGGTGTGAACAGCTAATAGTATATGTAAATGATATAGTTCAAAAAGATATTAAATCCCACTAATAATGAGAGAAATAATGAAAAGGACAAAGGTTTTTTACTTTTTTTAAATTATCACCTTTGCAAACATTTGAAAAATGTGTCAACAAAGGAAAGAGAATACTCATGATTTGTGGCATATAAATTGGTACAACCTTTCCAAAAGACAATCAGGGAACAGATAGCTAAATGACAACATAGAAAAGGACCTTGTAGGAATTTATCTTAAAGAACCTAGTAGGGAAATACAAAAATATATAAGCACAGCTGGGGATGAGGATGAAGTGTTACAGTGACCCTCAGGAAAAAAAAGTATATATATTAAGGTATTTCTGAGTAAATGCCTAAAACAAAAATAGTTATCTATCTGTAAATGAACTGATAATATGCTAACACTAAGACAATTTACCAACCCATTTTTAACATGTAAAGCTGTGTGAGATCGAAATGTTTATATAGCTACATATATAATACAAACTAGAGAAACTGTACATTTTATGTATATGACTATAGAAATGAGGAAGCTTTTTCAGGGAACTCTATACTTAAATGTTAATACTAACTATTCAAAGCTTTACTACCAGAACATTTACTCCATCATTACCATTGTTATTCATCCTATCAGTTATGCTGAAAAATATGTACACTCCTTTTCAAATTATATCAATATTTAATTCTGATAGTATGAACTGGATATAGATTAAGATACAAAAATTGCGGGGGTTATGAGGGGCCTAGTGGGGAGGGGAGATGAGAAGGGATAGGAAGGGAAAACAAAGGAGAGGCAACAATGCTTGATAGGAAATGTACTCGTCGTCTTGCCCATGTAATTGTTACTCCTCTGTATGGTATTTTCACAAAAAAAAAAAAGATATAAAAATTCAACAGATTCCTAATAACTTTTAGTTTAAAAAGTGCATAAAATCATCAAAGCAAAAACTCTTGATTTTAGACGATGTAATGCTACGTTTCAACCCACAATGTATCTCTACCTTGTGATTCTGTCAACCTTCATAAGCTTTTAAACCCTAGTCGTCAACTCGTATTGGCAGTTCCCTCCAGAGACCCTAGTATGATACTGGGGAAATTGGCAACTTTTTAAAAAGAACAGTGAGTACAACCTTCAATTTCCTCTCAATATTTCAATATCATCTGGATTAATTTGACACCTACAAAGGAGATTTACAAAGCAAATTACAATCTCAACTATCTGTATCTAACTCCTACCCAAAAGCAAACTACAACAAATGACAGAAAAATGATCTGAGATACTGGTAGCATTCCAGCTTTCTAAAAAGGCTAATTCCATCTCTAAATCATAGAAGAAAACAGACGTTCCTCGATTTAGGGAAGGGATTACAACATAAACTCATCATGAACTGAAAACATTACAAGTTACAAATGAACTTAACATGCCTAACTTGCCAAACATCATTGCTTAGCTACATAGTATTCTGTACAGTGTAAGTTGTTTCCCCTGATAATTATATAAGCCATGCCTACAAACATATCACTAGCACAGGAAAAATCAAAATTTGAAGCACAGTTCTAGTGTTTGGGCATCACTTTCATCGTATAGTTAAAAAATCTTAAGCCATCATAAATCAGGATTGTCTGTGTACACTATAGCCTTTCTATACTTAGCAACACATGGAAATGATCTCAGAATTTCCTTCTGCCACCTCATAAATTTGTACTGATGACTTTAATCAAGGGTCTCCCTCTCTCTCTCTCTCTCTCTCTCTCTCTCTCTCACACACACACACACACACACACACAAGAAATGTATTATTTGAAGTAAACAAATCACTATTCAAATAGTTTAAAGGCAAACACTAAAAATATTTACAAATACAGCAAATAAAGTATTACATAATTATAAGGAACTTAAGCAAACTTTTAAAAAGATCACAATAAAGACAAATCCCAAAGAGAAAAGCACAGATAAATAAAAAATTATGAAAAAATCTATATATACTGGTAATTAAGTAAAATCAAATTCAAAAGATATCATTTTACATCTATCAATCTAGTAAATATACCAAAACAAATCTCAAAATGATGTTTGTCTAATACTTCCATACACTGCTAAAGTGAACAAATGTTCATCTGTCCCTTACCAAAAAAAAAAAAAAAAAAGTCTGTGAAAGAGCTAAGAGGCAAAGTATATCAATTAACTGGGTTATACTAATCCCATTAATACTACTCTCAAAGAAATATATATAAACATTTGAATTAATAGAATTTTAGACTAATACTGTTCTTTCAATATTACTGCCAGTAAAGAACAATTAGAAATAAACCCCAAAGAGGGAAAGGAACAAATTATGACCATTAATGTTGAAGGTTGGAGGTATGGCTCAAGTGGCAGAGTACTTATCAAACATTGCAAGAACGAGTTCAAACACCAGTACCGCCAAATAAATGAAACATTTTAACGTGATCCAAAAGCATGTGCTGTTTATATTGTCAAGGTAAATAACAAGACATAAAATTTGAAAGGAAGTTCATAACCTCAGATTTCATATTATCTAGGAGTTCTCTTTGTCTATCTTCTCCTTAGAACCAAACACAAACTGGAACTATAATCCTCCTTCCAGGCCACAATAACTATCATAAAGGACAAACCCTATAGGTACCAGATTAGTGATGTAGACACTATTTAGTAAAGATCCAAAGGAAGGAGACACAAAGCAACTGAAAAGAAACATAATGCTATTATTTTTTTCTAGCTTGTAGGATTGCTTGTAATGTCTTTGACCTTCATGCGTTTATTTTCCTTTTGATTACTATAGTTTCTTTACAATGTTTTAATTTTTGAAAATGCTTAATAACCACTAATAAATCTGTAATATACTCCTCATTTAAGCACCACTTTGAAGTCTTAGGAGGTATAGTATAACCTTAGGAGTTCTAGTTTGGAATAAAATGGCTATATTTTAATGTACAAATCAAAGTACAATATTTTTAATGTCCCAAAACATCAAATCATATATGAATTACACTATTCTCAAATAAAAATGGGTTTTAAAAAAGGGGGTAAAGCTGGGCACCAGGGCTCACACCTGTAATCCTAGTTATTCAGGAGGCTGAGATCTGAGGATAGCAGTTCAATGCCAGCCCAGACTGGAAAGTCCCACCAGAAACCGAAAGTGGTGCTGTGGCTCAAGTGGTAGAGTGCTAGCCTTGAGCTGAAGAGCTGAGGGAAAGTGCCCAGGCCCACAGTTCAAGTTCAAGCTCCATGACTGACCAAAAAAAAAGGAGCAGGGAGTAAAATCATTCTATGAATTCCAAATAAAATCTTGGAATGAGTTGTTTGGATTGATATGGCTTCAAGTATGTTTCAATAATATCACAATTAACTTTAAAAAATGAGGTGGGGTTCCTGTGACACACACCTTTAATCTTAGCTACTCAGGAGGCTGATATCGGAGGATTGGAGTTAGAAGGCAACACAGACAGAAGTGTCTATGGGACTCTTTTATCTCCAACTAACCAGCAAAAAGGCATAAGCAGAGCTGCAGTTCAAGTGGTAGAGAGCAAGCCTTGAGCAAAAAAGCTAAAGGACATCACCCAGGATCTGAGTATAAGCCTCAGTACTTGCACAAAAGAGGGATAGTAGGAGAAGGAGGGGAAGAAAGTGGAGGAAGAAAAAAATTGGAAGTTCAGGTTAGGAAGGTGGCTCAGTGGTATAGTGCTTGCCTTGCATGCATGAGGCCCTGGGTTCGATTCCTCAGCACCACATAAGCAAAAAGAAAAAAGCCGGAAGTGGCGCTGTGGCTCAAGTAGTAGAGCGCTAGCCTTGAGCTGAAGAGCTGATGGACAGCACTCAGGCCCAGAGTTCAGGCCCCATGACCGGACCCAAAAAAAAAAAAAAAGACCACCTATCCAGAACAAGTTATCTTGTTATGATGTTTTTATTTACTCATGAGAATATCACAGACAAAATGAAATGATGACATAAATTGATCTCTTTCATCCTGAACTCATCTAACTTTTTATTTTTTTTTGGGCTGGTCACTGGCACTGTCCCTCAGCTCTTCAGCTCAAGGCTAGCGCTCTACCACTTGAGCCATTTCTGGCTTTTTCTGCTTATGTGGTGCTGAGGAATTGAACCCAGGGCCTCAATGCATGCAAGGCAAGCACTGTACCACTGAGCCACCTTCCCAGCCCCCACTCATTTAACTTTAAAAGAAGCAATAGGTGTTTCTTGCCTTGACCACTGAAGATAATTTACAAACATTATGAACAAAATTCTAATATTTTCATTACACTGAAGGAATGCAATATGAGAACAACATATCTTATCTCTAGACAAGTCAATCTGAAGTCATTAAATAGGGAAAACTAGATGTAAAATACATTTACCAGGTGATTTGATAAGGAAAATTTTTTCACAGGCTGGTTCTAAGACTATACAACTTAAATAGGAGCATTTAGTCTCTAGGTAGTGACTCGTGCACTGACAAAAAAGAAAAAAATACAGTTCGGTGAACTCTACTAATAAAACCTTTACCTCATTATAATTGGATGACTATAAAAATGTTCTTAAAACAACAACAAAGCATTGCTATAAGAACAACAAAAATTTCCAGGCACTGTACAACATTAAACTGCCACATTTGTCAATACCAATTTCAACTCTGAAGTCAAATACTGAATGCCCAGGGGTAATTTATTTTACAATAACATTCATCACATTGAAAATACAGGAAGATCAGCACCAAGTTAAAAACCTATAGCCTGTTTTATTTATTGCTGAAGCTTTTCTTAAAAAAAAAAAAAGCATTGTGTCGTCTTCTACAATAGAGGAATATAGCTATAGCTTCAGTTGGAACTACTCGAAGTCAGAAGAAAATAACATTGACAAGTCAAGTTTACAATTTTATACAAAACAGTGAATATATAATGTAAACCATAAACAAAAACTGCAATATTTTTCAAAATGCAAGTTACTATGCATTAGTAGGTATAAGCCAGTATTTTTAAATAAAAAAGAACAGAATAAAAACAGTAACATAAATTACCTTATATTATACAGATTGCAAATATGTTGTATTTTAACATATATGAAACAATTTGTACAAAACTCTTAAGCATAAAGTCCACCCCTTCAACTATCTCAATGTGTCATATCAACAGTAGTCAACCTATAACCTTATTCAGGAATCCAACAAAAAATAATGCATACATTAAATCAGTCTCAGAATCTCTCTGTTCTATTTCATAAGTACTATCTGAATTAGCTCTCTCTTCTCTGTACCCACTGTCATAAATCATACTTTTTGCTGGATAGATACAATGACCTAAAAGCGATTCTCCAGCAAGAATAACTCTACCCACCCAGACACTACCCTGAGAATTATCTTAGAAGCAAGTATATTTGTTATTCTCCTGCTTTCATAGCCTAAAGGCTCTTTACAGAATATTAAATAAAACTCAAACTCCTTAAGTTTGGCAATCTTCTTTACCAGCTAGAAATTCATTTTGTAATTTTCCACATCTAACCTCCCACATTTGCTCCCCTAGAAACTCAGAATCTAGGCACACATACCTAATCACTGCCACCAAAGAACTTTCATAACTCCAAACTGTTTCCCTTCAAGACATACTTGAATTTAACTTGCTCAGTCTTTCCAGATTCTTTCATCAGACAAAAAATAAGTATTACTTTGTTCATCTTGAATATATTATTCAAATTTTCATCACAGCACTTGTTGTATTATCCCACATGTGTACGGTGTTCTTCTTTCTCACCAAACCCAGGAAAAGTACGACTTTTTAAGTATCCAATACAGCACAGAGCTGCACACTCAGGCAATAAATGTAGTCATTATTATTACTGTGTACCCAATAGATGTTCATTGAGTAAAATTAGAATTTTGGAAGCCTTACAATTAGAACTACAAAAATACCCTTCCCTTCAGAAGGATTAAAGCAAGGGCTTGTTTGGAGGTTGTCTGTTTATTTAAAAACTAAGATATTTTAAACTATCCCTTGAGCCAGTCTGCATTTAAGTATCTATTTAAAGACAAGTAAATATTTATCAAAGCAGCTTTTTTAAAAGTTATTTTAAATATTTTGAAGAGCTGATGGTCAAAATTCCTAATAAATAGGGGGAAACTAGGATCACTAGTGCGTGCCATGGTGAACAGCTAGGATGACCATCTTCAAAGGAAGCCTCAATATGGGGAAAGTATAATGGGAGTCAACATTATTCACACCCTTTAAAAGGTGAAAAAATAATTTTGATATGTATCATTGTTATGTGCCACTAAAAGAGAGGCAAATGACACCATTAATTACAAGATGATGCATCCAGCTAGCTACTCAGAAAGCTGAGATCTGGAGTACAGAGGTTAGAAGCCAAACCTGGGTAGCAAAGTCCTCAGGATTTCATCTCTAAATTAACTAGCAAACAAGGAAATCTCCCTCTGGGTTACTAATGTAAGATAATATAAACAAACAACTTTTTGTTTGCCTTTTTAGAAAACAGCAGAAGGCTGGGTCAGAAGCATAGCTCAAGTGGTAGAATGCCAGCTGAGCAAGCTATCCAGGTGAGATCTTAAGTTCAAATACTGGTTCCACAAACAGAAAAAAAAAAAAATCACCTGAAAACTGATAAACTCTGAGAAACAGTGTATACATAGAAAAGGAACATTTCATTTCCTAACAGTGAAACTGGTACTGGTAGTTGCACATGTTCACAAAGGAGTCTACTGGTTCTCCATATTTTCCAAATTTTGTTAACCATCTTTTTCATAGGAATGGTTGTTATGCATCATAACAAGTAGTAAATGGGTCACACAACAGGTAGCAAAGGCAAGGGCACTAAAAAGCTAAACTCCTCCAAGCCCAAAGAGTCCCCGACATCAAGGCAAACAAAGTAACAGGCTTTTTCTTCATTTTTTGGCCAGATTGGGGTAGTGCAGTGCCCTAGATCTGACACTTGAGCCACGCCTTCAGCCCTTTTTGCTTTGGTTATTTTTAGGATAGTGTCTCAAATTTATGCCTGGACTGGTCTGGACTGTTGATTCTCCTATTTATGCTTCCTGGGTAGCTAGTGTGACAAGGGCATGCATGCCTCAGTGCCCAGGTTTTTATTGGTTGAGAGGGAAACTCATAAACTCAAACTTTTTGCCCAGGAATGGCCTCAAGATATGACCTTCACAATTTCACCTCAGGAGTAGCAAGGATTACAGGCATGAGCCACTGCACCCAGTAAAATTTTAGGATGTTTTAGCCAAAGGTCAAATTCTAAGTCAGAGAAAAGAACCAAGAATAAAGTAATATCAAGCTTCAGATTGGCTATAAGGCCAGCAGCAAGAATTATTAAGTGTACTTGTTCACATAAACACTAGCAAATGAGAAAATGGCATTAAAACCTTGTACGATGTGCTTATTGGGCTTCTGACATTTAAAGATTAAATCAAAGTGTTAGGTAATCAGTAACAAGTATCTGTGGATTTCTAAATATAAAAGGAGGACTGGGAAAGACCAGAGGATCAAAAATTACAAAGATACAATGATTGAGTGGGACTGCAGGAGTAAGTTTTAGTAATGTAATATACTTTATGGTGACCACGGTCAATAGTGAATCACATATGACAAAAATTGCTAAAAGAATATCCTGTTAACATTACCACAAAAATAAATTAGTAAGGATGATTTAATTAGCTTGATTTAATTTTTCTACAATGTATAATACACCAGAACATCACAATAAATTTCAAAAATGAATATTATTACCATCCCCTGATTTTAAAAAAAGCATGTAATTTAAATAAGTAAAATAATTACAAAGGAGAAAACTGGAAGCTCCTTTTAATTAACTATGCCAACTAGCTTTTTAGATATGACTACAAGTCATGCACTGGTTCACACCTGGAATTCTAGCTACTTAGGAGTCTCAGATCAGAGGATCCATTTTCCAAGACAGCAGGGGCAGAAAAGTCATGGAGACTATCTCCAATGAATCAGCAAAAAGCTGAGCTGGAGGTGTGGCTCAATTCTTTGTTTCAGGAAGTAGTTAAAACAGCTTATAACAAAATAGTGAGACAAAGCACAAAGGGTGAACCAATGCAACAGCAATCCTCATGAGACACTATGTTGGAAATGAACTTTATAACTTGGGGGAAAGTATGGAGAGGGACGGAAAGTAAGAGAAAACAAGGGAAGGGTAACAATGTTCAACAAGAAATGTACTCATTGCCTTACTTAGGCAATTATAACCCCTCTAACATCACCCTTACAATAAAATTAAGTTAAATTTTTTAAAAAAGAAAACTGGTCAGCTGATCATAAAAAGTAATATTATCTCCAATAAGCCACCAGAAAACCAGAAGTGGCGCAGTGGCTCAAGTGGTAGAACACTAGCCTTGAGCTGAAGAGCTCAGGGGCAGCACCCTGGAAATGGAAACAAGTTTTTTTTTTTTTTTCCATTGTTACTGTTGTTTTTTGCCGTTTGTTCATTTATCTGTTTTTGAGGGCAAATGGAGGCACAGAAGTGGAGGGACAAAGGTGAACAAATGAAGCAGTGGTACTCTCTAGACACTATGTTGAAAATGAACTATACAACTTGTGAGTGGAATGGGTAGAAAAAACTAGGACAACATGAGGGAAGAGGTGACACTGTCCAAAAAGAAATGCACTCTTCAACTGAATTAATTAAAAATTTTTAAAAAGAAGATACTTTCATTGAAAGAGTAAGAATTCAAACCAATAAATACTCATCAAGAATTCTTGTATGTGTCTGTACCCATCCTGGGGCATTCACTCCAGGTCTGAGAGCTGTCCCTGAGCTCTTTTGTTCAAGGCCACTGATCTACATCCAGTTTTCTGGTAGTTAGTTGGAGATTGAGTCTCAGACTTTCTTGCTCCAGCTGGCTTTGACTTTGATCCTCAGATCTCAGCCTCCTGAGTAGCTAAGATTATGGGCATGAGCCACTGGTGCCCAGCAAACCAGTATTTCTTACATAGAGAAAGGAAATCAAAAAGCTTAGAGCAGTGATCAGTATAGATGAAAGTATCTCCTTCTATGAAAAATTTATATACTTGTTGATTTTGGTGTGTAAGACAGGCCAAAGACTCCTACCTCTGGTTGTATTCAATACTATATTCAAAGCATTTTGGCAGCTATTCAGAATTAGAATCATGTATTTAATTTTTCATGAGCTTTTGTCTCTGTTTAAAAACTAGGAAAAGATGAGGCTGGAAAGATGGCTCAGTGGTAGAGTGCTTGCATGCAAGGGGCAGGCCCTGGGTTCCATTCCTCAGCACTACATAAGCAGAAAAAGCCAGAAGTGGTGCTATGGCTTAAGAGATAGAGTGCTAGCCTTGAGCTGCAGAGCTGAAGGACAGCGCCCAGGCCCATGACCAACCACAACAAAAAACAAAAACAAAAAAAACCTAGGAAAAATGAAGTACTGTAAAAATTAATGAGACTGTTAAAACCCCTACAAATGTGATATTCTAAGGTTTGCTGTTGTCTTAAAACAATTATTTCATATTGCCTAATAAAGAAAATATTCATGATAACAATTTATGCCAAGACTAACTAGAATCTTCAGCACACAAAAGGAAAGAAACATCCTAATCAATATAAACTTTCCTAAATAACGTAATGGTTAGAGCTAATGGATACTATGAAGACTACTCCATGATCTCCAAGAACACAGTAGGCTGTCAGACATATTCAACTTCTCCCCTGTGGACTCCCTCTTTCCATCCTCTCCCAAGGTACTAGGGGTTTGATTTCACCCTTGCTAGGCAAGTGCTCTACATGAACCACCTCACCAGTCTATGTTTAAATAGCACAAGGTGAGCGCTCTACGGCTTGAGCCACAGCACCATTTCCAGTTTTCTAGTGGTTTATTGGAGGTAAGAGTTTCACGGACTTTCCTGCCTGGGCTGGCTTGAACGGCGATCCTCAGATCTCAGCCTCCTGATTAGCTAGGATTACAGGCGTGAGCCACCAGCGCCGGGCTCCATGTTTAAATATCTTAATACAAATTAAAACAAAAATTTAGTCCCACAGCACTTCAAAATAAGATCTTAAGAAAATTTGTCAGTTAAAGTTAAACTTTCTAGTCAAATTTTTTCACTACATAAGAAAGGGAATATTCAGTATTAGGGAGAAAATATCTCAGTACTTTGGATCTTCTCTATATTTCTCCTCATGTGACTCACTCCCCTCCGTGACTATTATATTCATTTTTTTCCTGTAGTTCTTACATTTCTATCTACCCCCATCCAGTTAGCTCCCCCCTGAAGTTCTCACTTACATAGCCAACTTCCTACCTGATCTTCTAAAAAGAGGTTCCTATGGCCAAAATAGTCCTCAATTCCACCCACACTTGTCCCTATCACCAACTTACCCCTCTCACAAAAAGGCAAGATGAATTTATTATTCCCCAAGCCAACACTAAGATGTTATCCTTGATTCCTCTTTCCCTCCACCTCCAAATCAGCAGCATATCTCATTAGCATAACTTCTCATATTTACTCCAACCCCATCCTCGTCTTTCAAATTCCAATCTAACCCATGGAATGTAAGACATCCTGTCTCACCTAATAACTTCAATGACATATTAACTGGCTTTCCTACTGCTTTTCCTGCTGCCACCCCCACAGAACCTCCAGGAGTGACCCGTAAACACTAGAGATGGAGAATGTCTGTTTCATACATCCTGTACACAGAACAATGTGGCCTCATGGTAAGCATTCCATGCACTAAATGAACAAAACAAGTCATCTTCCTTACCCTTTAATAGGTAGCTTCCTGTTACACAAAGACTCAAATCCACTCCTTGCAATGTCTTTTATTATTAGGCCTTCATCACCTCACATCCCTAGTCAACTCTAGTCCATACTCAATGGGCTTTCCTATTCCTAAAACTTCAAACTCATTTCTCCACTCCTCTTTTGTCCGACACCTTTCTCATTACTCAGATTTCCACACAAACTTAAACTACTCAGTTAGAACTGACCAAACTGCCTGAAGTATCTCTGCTCATCATTTCCCACTTCACTCTGTTTCCTTTTCCTCATTCTTAACACTAGCTGAACTGTCCTGCTCATTGACCAAGATCTATTAAGCTTCATTAGAGCAGGGACTTTATCTTTTTTCTTCACTGATACTCCCAGGAGGCTAGCACAATGCCTGGCATACAATTAATATTTATTATTAGCATAATTCACAAACATTCTCCAAGATGACGATCACTATGCTAGGTAATAGTAATGAATTTAAGTAAGGAAAAACAAATCAAATATTGGCATGAAATCTGTTGTTCTTTTTATGCTAATAATTCTTATCAAAATAACTTATACAATAAACTGCTCTTTAGGATACTGTTTTAATATTCTAAAACTTTTAGGAAATATTCATTTTCAATGCTCAATAAAAAGCATTATCTGGGAGATTTCAAGTTGAAATTATCAGACACAGACAGATACATACATATATGCATATATATACACACATATATTTCTTCCAGACAGGAAAATTCTGAGTCTCTAAAACCTTTGTTTGTAATATACATAAATATTCACATGAAAATAGGCATTGTCAACTTACCATTTATTTTCCAACCTCAGATTAGTCTATCAGTTTCAAGTCAAGAAATGATTGGGTTTTATTATTAATCAAGATCATTTTACAAGTCATCACTGAATTTGGGATTCGCCCCTCATACTCCCATTCCTATCATGAAAGAACATGTCCAGCTGTATTTAAGAATGATGTTTCATTGTTGCCAGAGTACTCTTTGGTCCACCTATTTCAGAACCACAGCAGAAAACATTACTTAGTTATTACCACTGTCATTATGACATCACCAAATACCTAACTGCCAGGTATCAACCAGGAAGAAGCAGAGTTAAAGCTCCCGGCAACAATGGACACCACCTAAGCTCAAGTGAGAGTTGCCTTACTTAACACTATTGTAGCACACTTTAAAAGTATAATATTCTGTCCCAAAATATTTTAAAGATTGAATATATTAACAGTTCTAAAATATGATTTATGAAAAGGAACATCTACAGTCTAACAAGTTATTAAGTATTCAAATATCACTATACACACTAGAGTTCAAATACTGTCTTGACAAAATTAAATCCCGAAGGAAAGGCCAAAGTTAGTTTTTTGTGTAGTATTCCTGTTTCTATGATTTCTTTAAAAAAGAAGTTTCGCTGGTGCAGGTGGCTCACACCTGTAATCTTAGCTAATCAGGATGCTAATATCTGAGGATTGTGGTTCAAAGGGAGCTGGGGCAGAAAAGACCCTGTGAGACTCTTATTTCCTATTAACCACCTGAAAATGGGAAGTGGAAAGCTGTGGCTCAAAGTGGTAGAGTGCTAGCTTTGAGCAAAAGAGCTCAGGGACAGTGCTTAGACCCTGAGTTGAAGCCCCATGACCAAGAAAAACAATTTTTACAAGATGTTTTTATTTTCTTTTTGCCATGTTTGTTCATTTATCTGTCTTTAGAAGGGTAAGGGGTACCACAGAAATTAACTGTTTGTATAAACAAGTTTCAAGACATCTAGAACTACACTTCATATTGAGATAAACTCATTTTCATATCAGAAATTATTTAACATTGTCATGACACTGGCCCGTAAGCCAAAGTATTTGCTGATAAATTCACTCATAAGACTGGTTCCCTTGTTTTCAGCTAAGCCCTAATATTGCTTAACATTTCTCAGATAATATATTGGGTAGTTTAAAAATATAACTTTTCTTCTAACTTTTAGAAAAAAACATCTCCATACTTTTCGGTGCTTAGTCAGCGATAAGAGTCTCATGGACTTTGCTGCTTGAGCAGGCTAGCCCCCAAGTGCAATTCTCAGGTCTCAGCCTCCTGAGTAGCAGGATTGCAGACTTGAGCCACAGGCACCCAGCTTAGTCGCTAACTTTTAAAATGTTATTTTAAATAATTTCGAATATCTTATGTTTGCTCAATAAGAGAACAAGCACAATTACACCACTAGTGCTGTAAAAAATAATACTTATTCAACCTATAGCTGAAAAAAATGTATTGGAAAGCATGTTATGATTTACCAATGGTTTATCCTGTCAATACTAAGATAAAAAGCCCTTTTTGAAAAAATAAACTATCTATAGTCTTTAAAATTGGGTTATATTTATAAAGTACCTTCTTCCACTACAAATAGGCCCTAACAAATGTCTAGAGAAGGAAGTGTAAGTCTTTCAAATACCTAATTTCTTACCTAATTTCTAACACTAAGATGTTTTCAAAGGAAACAATGGAAAAATTGATACTTCTGTAATATACCTCCCAACATGCTATTATTATCACAAATTTTAAGAGGCAACAAAGATCAGATTCGGTTACAAAGATATCACAGATGGCTCTGACACACACATAAGTGGAAACCACTCTCAAATCCCCTAAGGGATAATGGAGTACCTTCTCCATCATTGAAGTCACTTAGATGGCAGGACTGGGTAAGCATTTAAAACCTCCCAACTGCTAGCTCTTCAAAAGACAAACACCATTCATGTTAGAATAAGTACTCCCCTACTGTACTGTTTTACCAAACTCACAATAATCGCATTATTTCTAACAATGCAGCAGTGATTTCAACCGTTTCTTAAATGCATGCACTTCTTAAATAATTATTTCCACCGTCAAGAGAACTGCATTGTTTAAAAGTTCAATTGCAATGCTCATGGTATTTTGCAATCAAATGTTCTATCCATTTAAATTTAAACCAATTTTCTAACAAAACTCCTTCTCGCTTATGCTTTCCTTTTGTGACCTATGAAATGTAGTTAAGTTCACTTTGTGGAACAAGGTAACTTAACCGGAGTCCTAGAGACACCTAATTTTGGAGGAGAAATTTAGTCTGGGTACGTGGGGCTCTTCTCCACCCTGGATTAGCAGACGAGTATCATCATTTCAGAGGCGGTCAGAGCTCAAGATTAAGGTGGTCGCGACGAACTGTCACCGTTAGATAACGGTGACTAGCCACAAGCCAGCCAAGCCTAATTATTTTTTCCATCCTGTCTTAGGGGAAGGTTTATTCTGCAATTTCTTGGGCTGGCAGGCATGGAATGGCTACCCCGTACTTGCAGATACTAACAGCCCCCTTAACATCCTCAACCCGGCAAACCCCTAATTTTCCCTCAAAGGGGCCGGGCAAGGGCCCCGCGGGGCCGGCTGGAAGGTGGGCTGGCTCCCCGCCGCCGGCGCCGCCGCGT
>NW_012267373.1:665393-675336 GCF_000151885.1 Dipodomys ordii | reverse complement strand
CCGCGGCGGCAGCGGCTGGCGGAGCACGGGCGGGTTAACGGCCGCTCAGCGACGGGCGGGGAGCGCCGGAGCCGGGTCGGCCGCAGTGGCGGCAGCTGCCATGGTTCTAGCAGCCTGGGCTGAGGCCCGGGCCGGGGAATTAGCGGGTCCGCGGTGACGGCAGATCGATCCCGGCTGCGCCCGGGCTCCCGGGTTCCAAGCTAAGTTGCAGCTGCGGCTTCTCTCCTCCCCCTCCGCCCGCGGAGCTGGAGTCAGGCAAGGCCTGCCGCGGGAGGCGGGGCCTGGGGAGGGCGGGGCTTCGACGAGGCGGGGCCTGGTGGGGCGGGGCCTCGGACGCTCACTCCAGGCTCGCGCGACGCGGGGAGGGGTCTGCGGGCGGGCCTGGGGGCTCCGGGTGTCGCTCGGGCTCTGGGCGCTGGCAGTGCCAACCCGGCCGCATCCTATTTCCACAGCTCGAAGCACGTTGAAAGGAGGGTCGCTATCTTACATTACACCCCCGCCCCGCCCACCCAGCACTTCCCCGCTCCGCGGCCTAGGGTAATTTCTCCCTTACCGGCTGGGAGAATCTGCCCTGCACACCTCTGCTGCTCAGGATAGACTCGGGGGGGAGGCGCTCCCCTCTGAGACGGGAAGCTGGGATTAAAATGATCACGCACTGCACAAACCACACTGGAGGGCAGGAACGGGGTGCTTTTCCTTCCCCCATCCAATGGGGGACGAAGGTGTCAGGCGGGTATCAAAATATCCACGACGCGGGATGGATGCAAAATTCCCAGAGAAGATGGAGAGGAGGGCAATCGGGACCAGGAAGTTCTGCACCGAGCCTTCATTGTTATGCAATCGCCCTGTGTTTCCGAAAAGCAACGAGAAAAGGGTCGGCAGGGCTCCAGAATACTGAAAAGAGTCTTTGCCATCTTCCTCCTGAACTCAAGAGTGCTGGAGCGGACATCCATCCTAAAGAAGGACAGAGGGGTGCAGCATCTCTCTGTTAATCCTCGTGGCCAAAATGATGACCCAATATTAAGTTGATTTAATAAATCGGGTGAAGCCTTGTATGCAGAGGCCAGCACATGAGTCAAGCCTACTAATTAGAAGTGAACCAGAGACTGCTGCGCCAGGTGATGCTTTTTCTGATATTGGAAACTGGGTAATAGAGGTCTATTATTGTTCTTGTTGTTGTTGTTATTATTATTATTAACAGGCACTGTGGTTGGGAACTATGGCTTGAAACTCTTAAAGGTATATATTCGTCACCACATCTGTGTAGTGGTTTATCTGATTGCAGTTGTACACTTGAGCTCCCAACCATACTTATTCTCTAAACTAGTTATTTCTCCAAATCATGCAATGTTGGCCGGAAGTCATCTGCTTCTGATTATAAAAAGTTGCAGACACATTTTTTTAAATGAAATTGGCTCCTCTTTCTCATTTAAGTATGTCCTGGCTCACTTAAAGTTACACTCTAATAAAACAGCTTTGGTTTTTGGTGTTTTTTTTTAAGCCCAAAAGAAAGTTCCTGAAAGAGAAATGTCCTATCTTTCCACAACTTATACTTATCATAGTCTCGTACTGTATATGTTTAGTAAATAACAGACTTTTTCAATAGTTGTAAGAAATGTATGAATTAGTGCAGATTTGTTCTGTGAATTTTAAATACACTTATTTTCAAAACTGCTTATTTCCACTCAATTGTATATAGTAGAGAGAATTGTTTACTTAGATTTTCTACATGATTTTATCTTTTTGAAAGTCATTATACAGAAACACAAAAAAAGTGAAGCTGATGCTATGTAAACTACTTCAATACCTGCAACAAAGTCAGATAGATAGTAAAAACATGGCTCCATTGGCAGTTGGCACCAACGATAAAATTCTTGAGTTTATACTAATTAAATTTGGAAAGACAGAGCATAATGCAGTTAAAATAATGAAATGCTAAAGGAGGGTATGCTGTAGATGAAGCAAACTGTAACTGTTTGAATCATGTGAATTTTGAATGCATATGGAACTGATCATGTTTCTAGCATCTATGATATATTGATAATACATGGGATGATAGATGGTTCTTGGAACCCTTTTTAAAATTTATCACACAAGATAACCTAAATGCTACCTGATCATAACCAAGACTGATACTGTGAAATCGAATACTTTTTTCTTTTGTTCTGACACTATGCTAATACAAGAAGAATTTTATAAGCAAAGATTGTTATTGTTGCTAGAGGGGTGGCTTGGTTATAGAACTCAAAACTAGCAAGCAAGGGGCTCCAAGTTCACATCCCAGTACCACTCCCTTCACTCCAAAAAAAAGATTATGAAGGTATTACCTCAATTATAGTAATACACATAGTAATGAAAATAATAATGGTGTATGGTTATTTATGATAACGTGTGTATATATACATATATACCTAAATACATATAATTGTAGTTGCTAAAATACAATTTAAGCACTTAAAATGTTTTGGGACAGAATTATTTAAAAATAGTACTGGTGTTTGAACTGAAGGCCTTTCCATTGCCATGTGAGCACTCTGCCACTTGATAAGGGAGGGAACATTTCAAGGACATATATGAGATCAAAAAAGAAGTGAATGCTAAACCCACAATATTTGTCCTGTGTATGGTGGTACACAGCTGTAATCCTAGCAACTCCAAGGTGAAGATAGGAGGATAGTGTCCAAGGCCAGCCTATGCATAATCTTGAGAACCTGTCTGAATAATAAACTACAGTTTAAAAGGAGTAAGAGGGAGGCAGGAAGAAGATAGAGACATAATCCAAGTGGTAGAATGCTCCAAGACAATCTCTGACCTCAAATATTGAAAAACTGGGGAAAAAACCCACAAAATTTAATTCCAAACTATACTAAACTCTTCATTTAAAATGTTGCGTTCAAAATAGACATCATCTTAAAAAGAAAATAAATGTTGCACTCATAAATCTGAATTTGGGTATAGATCTCTGGACTGATTAAGTTGGACTCTCTTAAATGTATTTCTGACAAAAAAAATTTCAGACTGAACAACTAGAAAACTGAAGATAAATAGTTTTAAACTAGAAGAAAATCTCATACATTGGGACAACCTGAAGCAAGTTTTATATATAAAAAGACAAGATATCAAAACAATATTTAGAAAAATTAAGACAACCAATGAATGTTGAAATCATTTTTAAGTGATTGCCAATGTATGGATTCATCATTGTAATTCTGGTGTAACATGAGTGTTCCAAGAACTAGTTACCCAATTTATTATGAGTTGTTATGATCCCAAATTTAATCATACTAATGAAAAAATAAACTCCGAACACACTTTCTGTTGAAGACAGATTTGAAAATTTTGAATTCCTGGCAGGTAAAATTCAGCTTCATCATCATGACTACAAGATAATTAGCTTGTTTAACCTGTCTGTGCCTCTGTTCCCTCATCTATAATCAGGATTGTGACTGTGTATACCTCATAGAGTTGTTATGGGAATTAAATGTGTTCATATCTGTAAAATACTTAGAACACTGCTCATGTATACAATGTTTGGTAATATACGCATACAATCTAGAACTGAAACCGTTATATCTCACCCAGAAAAAAATGTAATTAATTGGTATAGTCTAGGTCAGTTGCATAATATGTTTTTTATTCATGTCTAAGAATAGAGTATAGCTTGCTATCTTTTCCTGATCTTTCCTTTAAGGTTACTAATTATACTAGGAATTATGGTGAAATATTACAGTGTTAAGAAATATTTACTAAATTCTTTGAATCCAAGGTAATAGACTCCTTGATTCTTCAATTACGATGTCTTGATAACTCCCACGTGACTGTCTGCTTAGCTACTGGGTTTGGTGGCCTGGCCAGTGCCTTGGAAATAAAGGAAGGAAAATAAAGGAGAGGTATCTGGCTTGTTCAGCCTGGTCACGAGAGCACAGACAGTTCATCTCATGTTTAACTCCCAAAAGATAGAGAAAATAATTTCTACCTGTATCTTTGCTTTAGAGCTGGATTTGCAATCCCAGTGCAAAAGTAGGTAAGATCTGGAACACTGAAGCAGGGCTTGGGAGAAGGTGTGGCAGTGGGAAGAATGGAGTCCAGCCAAGACATCTAGTATCCCCAGAGACTACTGATGTTTACTGGAACTGCTTGTACTGACACCTTGGTTGGTAGAACTTGCAGTCACTAGCTGGTTTTGTACTGAGCTTATGAAAAGAAGCAAGATCATTTACGGTGAAAGGAGAGAGCATCCTTGACAGCACTTGCATAAGGAGATTAAATTCTTCCCTGCCTGTCTTGGGTCCTCAAGGGTATGTGGGAGGGATGGAAGAAAGCAGAAAGCAGATCATTTCTTCATGACCCACAGGCATGCACATAATCCTCCTCTCTAAACTTTGCTCTAGGGGAGAAGGGAATTCTTAATAACTAAAAGTATTTAACACATTATGCAATTAGATTGAGTTACTCTCTGTAGAAAAATTGGTTCTCTGTATAACTGGTAGTAGTAACTGAAGCGAAAACACTTCAACTAATGTATTTTCAATTATTTGAGAGTTATCAGTAAGCCACCTTTACATCTTTATGTCATCTTCAAAACAATCATTTCTCATGAAGAGTAACTATTAATTCCACTTCAGCATTGGGGAAAAGATCCAGAGGAGTTTGGCAACCATACAGGAAGTAAAGAGCTACAATTTAGTCTGATTCCCAGGATTCTAAAACCTTGTTTGCCCCCCATCATGCTCTCCAACATGTTGTAAATAAAAGTTATAAGATTTTTCTTCAGATTTCATTGGAGAAGAAAGTACTCAAGTGCTAATAGAATTTCTGTGTAGTATATAGAATTCAGCCAAGATTGGAAACTGTGACATTAAATCTACAGTGCCGAGTGGTTTTCTTTAGTTGCAACCAGTAGCTGGAGTAATGGGGGAAAATACAGCAGATAACAGGGTTTTGCCATGGAGGCATGAAGGGAAAGGGGGCAGTCTGTTTAAAGAGGTTGGAACAAAATGGCTCAAGCAAGGAAAACAAGACAGGGCTGAAATGTTGAAGGTGAAGGAAATGAGGGCGTGGAAGTTTCACAATCAAAGAACAAATGTAAGGTAGTGACTGTTGGAAAGATATGACCTTAAGGTGAGAAAGCAGGATGTTGAAGATTTTAGAGGTGGGGCAGTGGAAAAAATTAATCTGTGTCAACAATGAAGGAGTATGTCCCTGATTTCCCTCCCCCAGAAACCCTTCATGTCACTCTGTAGGGAGAGTTGGTTGGCTGACAGTCTCCAGGTAAACCTACCCACCCCATGTGCCTCAACCAACTGCAGTTATCCCCAGGTGTCCCCAGTTAATGATGCAGGGCCATTCTTTCTAATGCTCCCACCCTCCACTGAATTGACTGAGACCTTATCATGGTGATTTGAGCCTTTCCAGGCCTGGTTTCAGCTCCTCTTGTCTTCCACAGGTTACCACCAATCAATTGTTCGCTCTTCATTCCATTTTAGCATCTGCTTCCTGGAGAACCCAATGGACACAATCTGTGCAGAAGAGAATAAAGGAGTTAGGTCTTGGAACTTCTATAAAGCGTAATGAAAAATATGTCTGACATGACAATATATCAAAAATGAGTTGCCAGAAAGACAGCCTATAGTACAGATGAGGGCAGCACAAGGATGGATTAAAAGTGTCTTTAATTTTAAACAGAAAAGGCAGGATTGGGAAGATGCACAGGTTCAGACTCAGAACACTGCTTAAGCACACATAAAACTCCTAGGAAGAAGTTCCTCAGCGCTCCTGACTAGACTGAGCCTGGCAGCTGCTGTCCCAATTAGGAAAATCTGCTACTCTCCAAAGTACTTCCAGGAGCAAATTAGATGCTTGTAAAACTTACTGAGTTGATTGAGGTCAATAGAATTTTAATTAGTTAATCAAAAGTAATTAATTGACTTCAACTTCACTGTTCAAATACTTTTTAAAATCAGTAAGACAATTTTTCATGGTAAAAAGTTAACTTGCAGGTAGTAGAAGAGTATTCAATTTGATAGACTCTGTTAACTAATGTAAGTTTTCTTTCCAAAGAGTTTTGAAAGTATTTCCTATGCAATAGAAGAATGTAGTGATCTCTGAGTTGTAAACAGAGCTAACATTACCAAAATAATCCTTAGAGAGATTTTAGCTAATTTAAGGAGTACATCCTTTTACTAAAATATCAATGGAGGTCTGGTATTTTAACAAGTAATATAATTCAAACAACCAAAAGCAATTCTAGCTACAATTTTTAGGCTTGTGAAAGAAACTTGAAAATTATCTCTTTCTAGCTGTAAAAATAATACATAAAAAGAAAATACTTATTACTTGTGGAGAACCTTATAGATCAGGAAAATTAAAACTGGAGGCAAAAGTTTAAGTATAGCTGGGTGCTGGTGGCTCACACCTGTAATCCTAGCTACTCAGGAGACTGAGATCTGAGGATCATGGCTCAAAGCCAGCCAGGGCAGGAAAGTCTATGAGACTCTTATCTCCAATAAACCACCAGAAATGGTGCTGTGGCTAAGTGGTAGAGCGTTTTCCTTGAGCTGAAGAACTCAAAGACAGCGCCCAGGCCCAGAGTTCAATCCCCCTGGCTGACAAAAAAGGGGGGAAAAAAGTTTAACTATAGCCCTTCATTTGCTTTTCTGTTGTGTAAACATAAATATATCATAAGGTAGAGTTTATTTTAGCTTATTTTAACTTGAGTTAGATTCATTTTAAATTGCATTCCTTACATTCTCCCATATTATGGATAATCCTTAATTGTTTTATTTTAATCAACAGTATGCTGGGGGATGAAGGCATTTTAGCCTGCCATAAATTTGATCTATAAAATCTGGTATCTGTATTTAACATGAAGTAAATGATAGCTGAGCATGGTGGCTCAGGCCTCTATCCTAACTACTCAGGAGGATTGATTTAAGGGTAGGATGAGGGGAATGAGTAGACTTGGGAGCATAGTTCAAGTGGTAGATTGCCTGCCTAGCCAGAGAGACCCAAGGCACTGGGTTCAAACCCCAATAGCACCAAATAAATATTAAACAAGTGTACTTTAAAAGATCACCTTAAAACAATATAATCATTGTGGCATTGTTACGATTACAAATCCACCTTAATTAGAAATACATGTTAATATGGAAGTGAGGAAAAATGATATAAACAGTACATTTGATAAATATGTTATAAGCAAAGCAACAAGTATTATAAGATGACATTTATTGAGTTATACCTCAAAAATTCAGTATCAGGTTATACCAATACATTGTTGAAGATGAGATTTAGGGGGAAAAAATAGTGGATTCTCCTCTATTTGGACATACTTAGACTAAATTAAAATGGGCCTTTTCTCCTTTTGATTAGAGCCATTATAAAGGTATTTCTTAGATATCTCTAATATTTTCTTGCTATATTAGGGAAATTTGTTTTTAACTTAGTCCTAAAAGTGAATTCAGAAAGAACATCGTACAGCACCCCCCCTACAACTACATAAGACTTGAAAAAAAATTAAGCCTAGTAAGTGATCAATTTATATTCATTATAGTAATTAAGATTCGTTTTTTAAGTTCTTTTTACCTTGAATCATAAGTGCTGAACTACAGAATGGAAACACAAAGGGCCATGTGAGAACAAAATGCATTCATTATCGTAAGTGCTCACAGACACTGTAGATGGTAACAAAATAGAAGAGATTACAAAAGATCTATATATAAGAAACATGGGGCATTCTAAACATATTAAGTTAATTAGCCTTTACATTAATTAATCAATTAATTAGATACATTTTCCCTTACATATAATCTTCTAATGTGGTTATGGGGCTAACTTGAGCTCTAAAAAATGTTGCATCAAGTTATGTGTACGATGAGAGGTGTTCGAAAGTTTCTGCTCTCAACTCAAACCAAAAGACACGAATGTTAGCATGTATTCCCATCATCTTGCAGTGGTATAAGATTTCAGCAAAAAAGAGCTGTGTCGGCACTGAAGGGAGACTGGGCATTTGGTCAGCACAGGAGGAGAATGGAGTAGAAAAGCAGGATCGGGAGAATTTGCCTCTACTGTTGCCTGGATGAGGTTGCCTTCTTTGCTCTCTCTTGAAGGTCAATCTGGGTTTGGCCCAAACCCAAGACCTAAGTTTCAGATCATGGCAGGCTTAGGAGAGCAGTGCAGACTGGAACATCTAATCCCACCCTAGCTTGCCCTAAAATGGCCTCTGTAAATCTGTTTGGCTCTGAAACCTGCTACCATCCAAACTCCCTGAAGCTGTTTTCCAGAAAAATTAAAGCATAGAAGAGCAATGCTACATTTGCCTCAGTTTTGATTGGGGATTTTTTTTTATCACATTAATGTTTTTTTAAAGACTTTCATCTTCCCACACACTAACTTTTAGAACAGATGGTTCAAAATGTCTTAGAGGAAATGAGTTGAGTCAGCAGACAATTGTGTTTCTCTATATTTCTGTAGCAGAGGCAACCATCACCCATTAAGTACCTGCCTGTTAACAGACACCAGCACCCAGCACTGTAGTCTTTCTGTGGCCTTTTCATCCAGGGGTTACAACGGATGTCTTTACAAGAATTTGCTGAATGTGTAAGCATGCACTTGCCAGTATAACTTCTGTTCACAAATGAGCTATAGAGCTGAGATGCCTTAGAGAAAAACGTCAGCTGAAGAAGACTTCAAATAAGAGCCTCCAAGAGGCTCATATGTCCTTTCACATACCGGCAAAAGGCCAGAGTACTGCGTTAGGGAGTAGCTGGGTGATATGGCATGCTGCCTAGTGAGGGGCCCAGGGTCATTTCTTAGCAAAGGCTTCCTTACCTAAACCCAGGCTTTCTTCCTTTTGGAAGAAAACTAACTTGAGCCCTATATTTGGGCTTGTGGGATTTATATTAAATGTCTTCTAGAAATATTTCAGCACTTATTTTAGTATGGCCTTTACATGCTCATGTGTCCATAACTCAGCCTTTTTCTGAGTCTGGGGATGCTCTCTGCTCCCAAGACCCTTCAAGAATCCCTAATTCAGCCGGGTATCGGTGGCTCATGTCTGTAATCCTAACTACTTAGAAGGCTGAGATGTGAAGATCTAAGTTCAAAGCCAGTCCGGGCAGGAAAGTCCATGAGACTCTTATCTCCAATAAACCACTAGAAAACTGGAAGTGGCCCTGTGGCTCAAGTGATAGAGTTCTAGCCTTGAGCTGAAGAGCTGAGGGACAACACCCAGGCCCAGAGTCAGAGTTCAAGCCCCACAACCGACCAAAAAAAAACAAAAACAGAAACAACAACAACAAAAAACCCTAATTCCATACCTAGGGACTATGTAATGTCTTCAACTGCCTCATTAGCTCCCACCCCAGTGCTTTTGCATCTGGTTCCTTAGATATGATAAAGAAAATGTCACTTTGCATGGGAGATGTCAAAATATGGAAGTAAAAGATGAATATTGATCAACTGAGTAAAATGTAATTACCATATAATGTCATCTTCAAATTATCTTACAGATGAATATTTATATCCACAAAATAAATGTTACTGATATGTTCTATTAGTTCATGAAAGAGTAGATTATAATTTAAATCCTGAGAGTTTTTGTTTTGTTTGTCTTTGCCAGTACTAGGATGTAAAGTCAGTACTTCACACTTGCCTAGCTGATCCTCTACCACTTGAGCCATACCTCCCGCCTGGCTTTTTACTGGCTATTTTGAAGACATAATTTCAAAGACTTTTCTGATGGAACTGACTTCGAACCATGATTTCACAGATCTCAGCCTCCAGAGTATTTGGGATTACAAGGGTGGGCCATTTGCAGCAGGCTAACATGCTTTTTCTTATGCCTTGACAGAGCAACAACAACAACAAAAGACATTCTAATAGAAGACTTATAAATACATCTGGTAAGATTTGTTATTTTTCTTTTTTTGGCGGGGGGGGGGGG
>NW_012267373.1:617242-665343 GCF_000151885.1 Dipodomys ordii | reverse complement strand
AGCCTGAACTCTGGGCCTGGGCGCTGTCCCTCAGCTCTTCAGCTCAAGGCTAGCACTCTACCACTTGAGCCACAGCGCCACTTCCGGCTTTTTTCTTTTTCCTTATGTGATGCTGAGGAATCAAACCCAGGGCCTCACGCATTCAAGGCAAGTGCTCTACCACTGAGCCACCTTCCCAGCCCTGGTATTTTTCTTTTAAAGTTAAATTTTTATAAATGGTAAATCCTTAGCCTTAACCGTTAATAAATATTCCAAATTAAGAGGCTCTTTTAGTTAGAAATTTTAGGATTAGTGTATTAATGAAGTAAAACTTAGCTGAAGAAATTGCTTAAGATCTTTACTTAGTCTTATTTTTTTTTAAAGCCAAAAAAGAAAATGACTTGATGAAAGGCCAACATTTTAACAGTGAAAGTATCCACATTACTAATAATAACATTGCTTATTGACTTCAGGAGGCTACTTATTTCACAGAATCAGTGAAGATTTTTTATAGTTAATATCAGACAAAAATAAAGAAAATAATTAGGAGAGCGGTTGGGATCCACCTGTCATGTCTGTGTTAAAGCACAATACCAAAATCTCCTCACAGACCATGGAATGATTCTTTAAATTCAAGTTGATGGAGCTGTAAGAAATAAATGTGAAGCTTAAATGCTGGCACAAAAAACTTGGGTTTGGGCACAGCTCTGTGCACTACTGGCTTACTGCTGGTATTAAATAGGATCATGACAGTACTATCTCATACAGCCATTTCAAGAATAACTGTGATCATGTTTGAAACACACTTCATAAATTTAGATAATCTCATCCTTCTATGAAGGACAAGGGATAGTAATTCACATAAGAAAGTAGAAAAAAATAAAATTAGAAGCATTGAGCACTATGCCAAGAATTTCATATACACTGACCTATTCTCTCTTTATGACAAATAGTAGAAACTGTTACTATCCTCATTTTATACATGAGAAAACTGAGGCACAAAGATTCAGAGCAATTCAAAGAATTCAAAAGAATTCAATGAATTCTACCTGAGTCTAGAACCTCAATACTTTTATATTAAGTGTGCTATGGAAAAAAATATTCAACTTTATTAGTAAACAAAGATGTAACAAACAATGAAAACACTTAGAAGTGAGAATGCATAGGAATGACAAATATCAAGTTGTCTCTGGAGAGAAAAGAGAAAATACATTAATACTTTTACAAAGTGAACAAAATATGGAAATTTGTTCAGATTTGATAGGAACCGTGCATTATATATTTTTCTTAAGCATACTTTTCTGTATGCTTAAAATAATTCAGACTAAAATACAAAAAAGTGACCTAATATCCTATCTCATTAACATAAAAATCAAATAAATTAGAAAATAACCCTGGTGACGGTTTAGAGAAGTTGGCATCTTCAATTCTTCTGGTGATATAAATTGGTTCAACTCTTGGAAGCAATTTGAAAATATGTGCCATTTAAATCCATAAAGGTGATTATACATTTTATTTCAGTAATTTTCCTTTGGGGATATTATCCTGAAGAAAAAATATCAAAAACTATCAAAAATATCACAGAAACATAAGCACTGAAAAACTGTACTCTAATATGCATGCTGAAGAAAACTGTAACTCTGATTACTTGCAATCATTAAATTATAATAAACAATCCTAACTTCACAGAGAAGTAGTGATTTCCAGCCTTGAATATTTTTTGAGGGCTATACTGCAACTTCACTAATGGTCCAGATGTAAATATTATTTGAAATAAATCAAGATGAGAAACTTCATGTTCCCTAAGATTAATCCGTGAGAAGGAAGCATTGAAAATGTCAGGAGAAACGCTCCGTGGTGATAAGTACATAATTTATCTGCCATGTTGTTTCCATAATGTAAAATTATTGCACTGTACAAAACAACTTTTGGAAATAGTGAGACACATCTCAAGATAAACTAGAATTGAAGAGAGATGAGGAATTCTAAGTGGTTGTAGCAATGCAAAACTCAGTGTAGGAAGTCAGAGGCAAAGGAAGGGAGAGCCATTAGGAATGTTTTGTGAAGAGAGGCCAGGAGCGGATTTAAAAGACTGGCAAGGCAGGATAAAAGCAGGAGACTATGGCTGGGAAGGTGGCTCAGTGGAAGAGTGCTTGCCTCTCATTCATGAGGCCCTGGGTTCGATTCCTCAGCACCACATAAGCAGAAAAAGCCAGAAGTGGCGCTGTGGCTCAAGTGGTAGAGCGCTAACCTTGAACTGAAGAGCTGAGCGACAGCACCCAGGCTCAGAGTTCAGACCCCACAACTGACAAAAAAAAATAAAAAAAAAGCAGGACACTAGGAGAGAGGCTAGGAAAAGAGAACACATAAGCTACAAAATGGAAAAACATTCAATGCTATCAGGAAATAGCACTCCGGTCATATTTTATTTTCATTTTTTGACTTCTGGTTTTCTCACAAAATGTGATTGTTAATGTTTTCATCGTTGCATTAATTTCACAAAACAATGACTTGTAGAATCAGAGTAACATAATCATGAGTGGTGTTTCTGGCTTCAATTTTTTTTTTCATCTAAAAATAATCGCAATGACTACATCTTGGGAAAACAAAGCCATTACCTATTCTTGTGCTCCAGCTATCTTGGTAATCACTTACTGGAAAATAGATCTTGAGTGAAATAACTGCATGTTTTTAGAACACTTGCTTGTCACTCTTACCTTAACCAAGTTGACTAATGAAATAAATTTAGTAATCATTCAGTCTGCAAGCATTCTTGAACATGGCTTAGAAAAAATAATGTTTAATAACCTTAGAAGGCTATCTATGCTCCCCTAGGGACTCAGCCCTGCTCTCCTGGAAGTGCAGGCAGTTCCTTTGAGTATACTTTCTAGTCCAGAAACGCTGGTGGCTGGTGGAGGTGGGGGAAATAGCCAAGGGCCCCAGGGAAGCCTCCAGCATGGTATGCTCCATTGCTCCCACATATGCCAGCTGCTCTTTACCCAGCTTGCCCGGTTAAGATAAGTACTTCTTTGAATAATATATGAATGAACAAGGTGAATGATGTTACTCATCAAATGATTCCTCTGTGCTAGGACTTTACATCACTCACGTTGTCAGAAGAATCCTGCTCTGTAACTCAAATGGCAGAGTACACAGGTTCATCAACTGACTCCAGTTTTTTAATCCCTTAAGATCAGTGCAAAGTGACCCCTCTTTGAACAACTACTTAAAGATCATGTAAGCCAGGCGCCGGTGGCTCATGCCTGAAATCCTAGCTACTCAGGAGGCTGAGATCTGAGAATCGCAGTTCAAAGCCAGCCCGGGCAGGAAACGCCATAAGACTCTTATCTCCAATAAGCACTGAGAAAGTGGAGCTGTGGCTCAAGTGGTAGAGTGCTCGCCTTGAGCTGAAGAGCTCAGTGACAGCGCCCAGGTCCAGTTTCAAGCCCCACAACTGACAAAAAAAAAAAGATAACTTTTTTTTTAAAAAGACCAGTGCAAAGTACAAGTTGGCCATCCCATCTCACATGCTGGTGAGAAATCGTCTACTTCTCCCTTGTCTCCACATTTCTGTATTGCTTCATCTTCTGTTTCTTCTGCACAGGTCAGTCAGATGCTCCACGTGGCCTTCACCTCCCCGTGCTTTCTCACTGGTGGCATCACCTTCTGATATGACCTTACATTGCGTCACCCCAGTTCGTTCAGTCCCCAAAGGATCACCCACAGATGACTGCTTGTGTAATGAGCAAATATTTAATTTAGGGGAAAAGCGAAGAAAAGGTCCACTCTGATGCCATGTAATAAGACAACTGAATATTGGATACAAAGACTGTTGTCCCAATAGCGCCCTAGTCTCTTGACTACTTTGGTGACCATCTTCATTTCTTCCAAAGGTGCTCAAATCTCTCTTCACTCCCTCCCTCCCTCCCTCCTCCCTTCCTATTTTTCCCCTGTGCTGAGAATTGTGTTTGTTACATCCCTAGACCCATATTTTTTTTCCTAGATAAGTTACATACAAGCCTGGCACCAGTGTCTCACGCCTGTAATCCTAGCTACTTAGGAAGCTGAGATCTGAGCATCATGGTTCAAACCCAGCCCAGGCAGGAAAGTCCATGAGACTCTCATCTCCAATAAACCACTAGAAAACAGGAAGTGGCATTGTAGCTCTTGTGGTAGAGTGCTTGCCTTGAGCTGAAGAGCTGAGGGACAGCACCCAAGCCCAGAGTTCAAGCCCCACAACCAACAACAACAACAAAAAGTTACATGCATACTCAGCCTTAGGGATTTTTCTCTGCTTCTTCTTCTTCTTTTTTTTCCTGTAGATAAGTCTTCTTAAATTGCCAGGCTACTCTGGAATCAACTGGGCTCAAGCATTCCTATCATCTCAGCTTCCTAAGTCACTAGAACTACTGTCCCATGCTACCGTGTTGGCTCAAAAACTCTCATTTTATTCAGAATAAACTCATCATCTAAACTTTTGAGTACCAAAAATCAGAACACTGTAGTCCGTAATAGTTTAAATACCATTTTGTTCCACTACTATGTTATTATCTACATTTTACACAAGACCAAACAAGTTTGAAGAAAGTATAGGAAAAAAAACAGAGCCTGAATTAAAACCTTGGCTTGCCTAACTCAAAATTGAGACTCTTTCCATTATACCAGGATGAGCACGTAAGAGTCAATACTTCCCAAATGCTTACACTATGCCTGGCTCTAAGAGCTTTAGAACATGAACTCATTAAAGCCTCACATTAGGAAACATTCCTTTTATATGTAAAGGTATGGTAACTTGCTCAGGGCCACAAAGCTAACAGTGATACGATCAGAATTAGAACCAGATAGTCAGTTTCTAGGTTTCTCATCAATAACTGTTCATGATGAGAATTGTGGCTGTTCTATGTCAGCCTCAAGCCTCAGCTCCCCTCAGTTCTGTGCACAGCTGCAAAGGGGAGCAGCTATAGATGACAATACAGTCTGTGCCTTGGATATAAACCCAGTATAGTTTCAGAACAAAATTGCTAAAAGCTCCCAAATGCAGGGCCCTGCTGGAGTCTGGTATGACACAGTAGATAAATGAAGGGACATGTTGAATTACCAACTTTATAATGGCTCCCTTCAAAAACAATGATGAAATTAGGTCTTTCCTTATTTAAAGAACTCCCAATTCCTTTGGTCAGTCAGTCATCCAAGGCCAACTGTCTTTGTGTATCCATTGTTTGGCATTGGGCAAAGATGAATCTTTCAGATCCAGGCTTCCTCTGGAGTAGTCGTAAAGCATACAATCTGGAACATGCTATAATGGAAACCCCTCATAAGACAGATACATTTGGTGATATTGAGACTCTAGTCATATTTTAAATCAGTAAATGGAATAAATGTTTGAAAATCACTCTTTTGGGCAAAGAAAAATGGCTTTCTCTCCTATGGCTGGCAAAGAGCAATGTGGAGCTGGCAGAGGCAGTGGACACAGGAACTGGACAAGCAAAGCCTGGCAACACCTGGCAGGGACTCTGCAAGGAGCACTCAGACATCTGATGACCTAAAAAGTTCCCATCCGGAGAGACTCCCATCCCTATTCTGAATGTGCCAAGGAGAAGCATCCTGACAGAAGTGTGGAACTCTACCCAGTGAGGGACATAAAAGGCAAGTAAAAGGGAAAATTCTTGGGAAGTGTGATTTCCAGTTCTGATCTACAGAGGGGGGTGCTGTAGGTAATAGATTTCCTGGCCCAATTAGGGAGAGAGAGAGAGGAAAAAACCCGACTAGCATGAAGAAGGGCTTTAAATTAGGTCACCATTGCTTGATGCAACTCTTCCTTGAGGAAATAGAAATCGCTTGGATTTCCTTTCAACTCCAAGTTCTGATCTAAGGTTTGATTTCCTGAGTGAACACAACCCATGGGGGCAAAATACCCTGCACAGATAACAGCAATACTCAAGCAGGAGCATCTCTTGTTTAAAGTTAATAATTGGACATCCTTATATACAGCTGGATAGCAAACCTGAATGACATCAGCAGTTTCCAAACTATATGCCTAGGGCCTCATGTATATTCACTGCATGTTTAAAACTCCATGGGATGGCCCTGGGAATTTGACTTAGAGACAGAGTGCTTGCCTAGCATGCATGAAGCCCTGGGTTTGATTCCTCAGTACCACATAAACGAAAAAGCAGGAAGTGGCACTGTGGCTCAAATGGTACAGTGCTTGTCTTGAGTACAGACAGGCTCAAGGACAATGTGCAGGTCCTGAGTTCAAGCCCCAGAACTAAAAAAAAAAAGGGAAAAAAACATGGGAAACTGTATATATTTTAATATTTGGTTTATATGTTGAATTCTGCAATCCAATTTCACTTAGGGGGAAAAAAAAAGAAAAGCAGAGAGCTCCTCTACAAACAGTGAAACCCCTGAGACTTTGGTCCATGTCTCTACTCATAAAAGGCGGAGGTTAGATAATTCATTAAAATGGTAGACATAAATGTTTAAGGGGGGGTGCATTTTGGGAAGTCCTAGGGATGGAACTTGGTGCTTCACACTTGTTAGACTGGTACTCCACCACTTAAGCCACTTCTCCATTCTGGCTTTTTGCTGGTTATATTAGAAATGGAGACATAGATTTTTCTGCCTGGACTGGCTTCAAATTGTAATTCTTTAGATCTCTGCCTCCTGAGCAGCTAGAATTATAGGTATGGGCCACTGGGTGCCTGGCTAATGGCAGAAATAAATCCTAAACATAGGGCACTTCTCCCAGCCTTGTGCAGATCTTCCCTGCCTGTCCATGCTCCACTGTGATTGTGGAGAGCTTGGTATTTACTCAGGCCAAATGAAAATATTGAGTGGCCAACCACAATTATTTATAAGACTGCATGCTATGGGGCTGGGAAGGTGGCTCAGTGGTAGAACGCTTGCCTTGCATGCATGAGGCCCTGGGTTCAATTCCTCAGCACCACATAAGCAAAAAGAAAAAAGCCAGAAGTGGCACTGTGACTCAAGTGGTAGAGCGCTAGCCTTGAGCTGAAAAGCTGAGGGACAGCACCCAGGCCCAGAGTTCAGGCCCCATGACCAGACCCAAAAAAAAAAAGAAGACCGCATGCTATATATTCTAATCTGATCCACACACTATCTGCTAAGTTGATCTGAAGAAGTATATCTCTTCAGCCCTGTACTTGATTCTTGCAAAATGTAAAATTATCTCAAAGTTGTGAGATCCTCAAAGAGTTATAGGTAATAAAACAGCCCTCCCCTGAATTCAAGTCCAGGCTCTTGTTCATTATATTATGTCCTATTTGAGCCAAATAGAAAGAATACACAATTTCTGTATAGACAGTGATGTCATATAATAGAACTGCTTCCCAAATTGACAGATAAGAGATAAAAGACAAAGATTAGATTCAAACCTAATGATGAGCCTGTGACCTCTGAGGAGCTTTAAACTTATTACAGGAGGACTCATAGTCCAGCAAACATGCTTATATGCACCCTGAATCATAAGATGGCTCTCACTGATACTTACACTCTGTCCTCAATGGCATATAAATATGTTTTTTTGAGTAAGTACAATTTTTATTTTTATTTTTGTTTTTTGTTTTTGTCAGTTATGGGGCTTGAACTCTGGGCCTGGGCACTGTCCCTCAGCTCTTCAGCTCAAGGCAAGTGTTCTACTGCTTCAGCCACAGCACCACTTCCCAGTTTTAATTTTTAAAAAAAGCATTGCAGAATTCATGGTGTTATGCTTTTGTCCTTATAATTTTTCTCAGTGGAGCTGGGTAAAATGTTTCTTGGGTTAAAGGTGAGTTCAGAATTGGAAACTGGGGGAGCAATCTGTTCAAAGCTAAAACAAAGAACACGAGAATATGAAGATAGAAATATAATGATCATCTTTTCCCTGAGCTTCTATTTTTAAATTGTATATCTAAATTATTGCCCTTTTCGATGTTACATGGCTGCTAATTATCTGGCTTTATTATATGTGGTCAGATCGTTGATTCTCAGAAAAACTACCCTGGAGCCTAGCCCTACATTCCTCTAAGATAATATCATCGGCAAGAGTCAGGTTTCTTGCCAGGAGAGCTAATGTGCAGATGTAAACAAACTGCAAGTAAAACTATGAGATGTTAAAAGAGCTTTCAGACTTGGACAGGACATTAATAACCAACAGTGTCATTGCTATGAAGCATCTCTTTAAAAAAATACAGTATCTGGTCAAACTGACTTACAGAATTGGAACAGTCAACGGGACATTAGGGATGTAAGCAATACCATCTAGGAACACAGGGGTAATGGAGAGGCTCCCTATGTGCTAGGGACTCAAGAGGAACAGCTGTTCCTTTCTCTCAAAACAAACTGTCCTCCCATGCTTCTCGCTTGCTTACCAGTTCCAATCTGCTTTTGAGGACTGAGCCAGGCACTGTCAACGGCGATTAGCGAAACCTGAAAAACAAAATTCAACTTGAAAGGCCCTATTTTATCTTTCTCCCATCTCTGGCAACCTTCCTTTCTAGACCCACCCACTTACCCACCTTTCCTTCCATTTGATTCTTTGTTAGATGAAATCTGGGGACAATAGAAAAACAACAGGGAAACAAACTGCACATTTCCTCCTGGAAATATTACCTATTTTTAAATAAGAATAGCTCAGAGTCTGTAAATATATTTTTATTAGAAATTTTTCCCCTCCCTTCCACACATATTGGTCACTCCATGAATAAAATACTTTTTCCCAAGGCAAAATTCCATGTATCTCCTCAGTATACTACTAAAGGACTTCATGAAATCCCAGCTAATCCAGGTTTTACTTCTGGAGACAGACATTTACAGCCTTATTCCTATATTTATCTCATGACGTAAACTCATAGTTCTGTGTAGATGTGGGGTTTGGAGTAAACCATACAGAAGAAAGAGTTATGCGACATTTAATTCAGTGTAGTAAAGCTTTAAATGTGTTTGGCAAAATGGTTACATTTTGGCCTTCCCACATCTGGCTGCAACTCTTATCTCACAGACACCTAAAATTCTAATTGATTATAGTAACTGTGGCAACTGTTTAAATTTTCCCTTGTCTAGTTGACTGAACTTAATATTTGTACAGACACCCTTAAGTAGTCTTGAAATTTACTGTATACTCTGTCTGTGAACAGGATGGTTATAAAAATAAAGAGATGGGCATCCTCTAGATGAAAAACCTCACAAACATATCAAAGAAGATTAATCAAAGGAATACAGTTAAATGACTTTACTCATTACATGTGGCTATTATAAATAGTCAAAATAAAAATGTTTAAACTTTAGAAAAATTTCCCAATGCCAGGTAATGAAAAACTACTGGGTTTTCAACAAGATTAAAAAAATACATGACAATATATATGCACCATATGCAAACTGTAACACAAAATCTAACTGTAAGAGCTAAAACTGTAAAACAAAGGATAATATGGGCATAAATATGACCTCAGCTTAAGCAGCTGTTTCTTGAATATGACACCAAAAGCAAAAATAATAAAGAAAAACTCAATTGCTGTTGGCAAAGATTAAACATTTTTCAGGAAAAGAGGAAACTCTTGCAAATTATGAGATAAGGGATTTGTAGATAATCCAATTTAAAAATGATCTGTATACACATTGTTTTAAAGAAAATTTGCACATGGGAGATAAACATATAAAAAGATACTCAACTTATTTGTCTCTTGACTGCAAATCAAAGCCATAGTGAGATAGCACTTTCACCCAGTAGAATGGTCATTTTAAAAAACACACAATAAAAAAATCATTATTGAGAACATAGAAAAATTAGAAGACTCATACATTTCCTAGGAGGGATGCACAAAGGTACATCACTGTGGAAGACACTCTGGCAGTTCCACAAAATTTTAACATAAAAGCACCCTTTTGCCCAGCAATTCTATTCTTAGATAGTCACTCAAGAGAAATTAAGACACATGTGCACAGTAACATTTACACAAATATGCAGATCAGTGTTGTTCATAATAACAAAAGAATTAAAATAGCATAAAAATCCATTAACTCATGATGGAGAAACAAATGTGGTATATTCACACAAGAATATATTATTCAGCAATAAAAAGGGACAAGTGTTACATAGATAATGCATGCTACAACATAGGTTAACTATAAAAACCTTATACTAGGTGAAATAAGTCAGACACAAAATAGTACATATTTAATTATTCTGCTAAGTGACATGTATCTAGGCAAATGCATGGGAAGGATGAGCTGGTGATTGCCAAAGCTGAGGCGTGAGGAGACAGGAAGTAATGGAGAATGAGTGTGGGGTTTCCTTCCGGGATGATGAAAATGGTCTGGAAATAGGTAGTGGCACAGGTTGCACAGTTCTGAACACACAAAACCCACGGAAATGTGCATTTAAGAGAGGAAACTTTATACTATGTGTATTTTCTCTTAAAATGTTTACAAAAGCAACATTGCATGTTAAAATGGGAACCATCTGATACAATAAAAGATTGCTTTAGGAAGAAGGAATAGGATTTCTAAAAGTTAAAAGGAAATATAAGCAAAATTGGAAAGGGCTGAGAATCAAGTCAGTGAACTTGAAGACAATAAAAGTTTTAGAATTCTAAGAAAACATAAAAGGATGAATAAGATGGAAAGAAACATAATGCATTAAGACTATATCTAGGATATCCAATAAGAAGTGTTCTTAATTTAAAAAAATATTATTGTTATCATTAAGATGGTGCACACTTTCATTCTATTCTTTTTTTCAATGTGTTTCATCTTTTTATAAAGATAATGTAGTAGTATATATACTGTCTTTCTGTGCCTAGTATATTTTACTTTGGGTAATGTCTTCCAGGTTCATCCATATTGTAGCTAATGATAGAATTTCCTTCTTTTTAAAGCTTTATACCTTGCATCATGTACACATATTATGTTTTCTCCATTTATGCATTCTTCAACTCATTCATTCACTGACAGACATTTAGGTTGGTTATTGTGAATAATGCTTTAGTAAACATAAGAGGGGCACATATCTTGTCAACAAGTAGATTTAAGTTATTTTGGACATAAATACAGAAGAAGGATTGCTGGATCACTTGGTAATTTGATTTTTTAGTTTACTTGATAACATCCAGTCTGTTTTCCACAATGACTGCACTACATTTATACCCCATACCAACAGGCTTGCCTCTACCCCCCATCCTCACCAACATTTGTTATCATTACCTTTTCTATAATGAAGTGTGAAGTGATTGATATCTCAATCTGGTATTAATTTGTATTTATCTGATGATTAGGGATGTTGAGCATTTCTTTCATGTATCTGTTGGAACTTGAGAAATGTCAGCTTGAAATGTGTTGCTTGGAGAACTGTGTTTTACTGCAGTAGAGCAATGAGCCATAGTCCTAGAAATATCATTATGAGGAACATGGCATTGAGCAAATCATGTAATCTCTTTGAATTGCAAGTTTCTCATTTGGTTAAAAAGAGAAGAAAGGTGGACTGGGAAGGTGGCTAAGTGATAGAGTGTTTGCCTTGCATGCATGGAGCCCTGGGTTTGAATCCTCAGCAGCACATAAGCAGAAAAAGCCAAAAGTGGCACTGTGGCTCAAGTGGTAGAGTGCTAGCCTTAAGCTGAAGAGTTTAGGGACAGTGCCCAGGCAAGACTGACAAGAAGAAGAAGAAGGAGGAGGAGGAAGAGGAGGAGGAGGTGGAGGAGGAGGAGGTGGAGGAGGAGGAGGAAGAAGAGGAGGAGGAAGAGGAGGAGGAGGAGGAAGAGGAAGAAGAAGAGGAGGAGGAGGAAGAAGAGGAAGAAGAAGAAAAGAAAAGCTTAAATTAGATAAGCACAAGCTACAGACCAAAAAAAGGTAGGCAAACAAAAATTTCACGGGGAATGGGGCAGGATGGTAAGGGAGTGGGGAGTACAAGCAATCCTACCACTGTCTGTAATGATTACCCCTCATAGCATACCACATGGCATAGTTAGGAAGTGTTTTGGAAGGTAATATGGAGACCAAATCATTTCAGAGCAGAGCAGTAACCTCTGAGTTCACTCCCATGAATGCATTTACCACAGATATACTGATGGTTGTCAGCCTGTATCTCTGGTCTTCACCTTCTTCTATTCGGCTATGTGCCAAGGTTCACTTGAAATGCAACATGTGCAAAAATGAACTGGTCATATTCATTGGTGACCCTGATTATCTTCTGCATTTTCTATCTTGATTAGTGGAACCAAAATATTCGCTTTGTGTCAAGCCTAAGATCTAGGAGATCTAGATGATTTTACCATGCCCACACCTATAATCCATCACCAAATCCTTCCATTATTGTCCATTAAATACACAGTGTAGTCAACCTCTTCCTCTCTACCAGTGGACACTGTCTTTACTTAGAGTCCAAACACTCCTTGCTTAGATTATTATAACAATGTTTGAATCAATCTCATTGACTCTGATTGTACTTTTATTCTTAAAATCAAATTATTCCCCTGCTAAAAGATTCCTTTGGCTCCAGTTGATTATACCACAAAATCTAATTTACTTAGAATGGCCCCCAAGAATCCATCATAATCTGCAGAACAAAGAAAATTCTAAGATATTTACTAAGGAGTTCCCTATGGAGGAAGTATGGTCGAGGAGAAGCAGAACCTGAGCTGTGAATAAATCCCAACAAAGTGCCTCTCAACCCATGGATAATACTGGAACTGGACTTGTCAGCACATTGGTCCACGCCAGACCCAGTTTACTAGTGTTTGTATAATTTACCAATGAAGCTCTGGATAAATATATGTCTGAAAAGAAGCATGTCTGTGAGTAACACTACAATCTGAGGTAGAAGTGGACAACACATCAGAAATTTCACCAAACACGCATCTACCTCTATGTCCTTCTCTGAGCTCCTTCACCCCTTGTATTTATTTGATCATAACCCTTCACCACACTTTATTACCTCCTTTCCTCTCTGCATCTCCCTATTGAACTTCACTCTGTAACAAATGTTGCAATCGTATACATCATTGTATCCCTAATTCTTCTAAGATAACAAGTCATTAGATAACCCATCAAATGAACTGGTAAGTAAATGAGTCTCTGGTCCTCCTCTTTGGTCTCTGGTACAATTAAACCAAATGACTTCATTTTCCTGAATTTATCAAGATTTTCTTTGAAACCTGTGTTTTATGTTTGCTCTTCCTTTGGCCTCAAATGTTTCTGTGTGATATCATCTAATAGACGCCTGCTTCTCTTTCAAGAGTCAGCTCAATCATCACATTTGGAAAGTTTTCCCCATGACACAGCCCAAATCCTCATTCCTTAGACTCCATAAGATTTATTTTATAGCAAGTATCATACTTTAAAAAAAAATTTACTTGTCTGGACTCTTTCATGGGGTGTGAGACCTAAGACTTACCCATTTGTGTTCTTTAGTACCTAAATTGGCTTGGTATACAAGAAAGGAAGGAAAGAAGGAAGGGAGAGAGGGAGGAAGGGAGGAAGGGAAGAAGAGAGAGAAAGAAAAGGAAGGGAGGGAGGGAGGAAAGAAAGAAAGAGGAGAGGAGAAGAGGAAGAGGGAGAGGGAGGGGGAGGAAGAGAAAGGAGCAAAAGAAATGAAGAAACAGAAAAAAGGAAAAGGAGGAAAGAAAGGAAAGAAGGAAGAAAGGAAAATATATGGTTAAAGTTAGGGTTTAAAAATAATAATTAGAAACTAAAAATGGAGTTGACATAATATTAATAGGCTATATAAGAGATATGTGTCTATGGCTAACTTCACTGTAATTCCTTATTTCTGAAATTAGTTTTGTTCATGTACAAGATGAAGAGAATAATAAATAACATCAGCCTAGCCTGTCTTAATCATATGGTGTCTCGGGTTTCTTCTTACCCAGCATGAGGGTGTCATAATCAAGTGCCTCCAGGGATGAGGAAGATTGTGTCAGTGAGAGGCGCAGCTGGGAACCACAAGTCCATTGGAGAGCTGCTTAGTTTCCATTTAAATCATGTGGACACCAAACAACACAAATTTGGGCTTGATATTGCCTCTCTCTCTATACATTTCAAAGTCAAATTGTTCAAACTACAGTGGAGCTCAGTGTGAGAGACAGGTGGGTGACATTTTCATCCTTCTAAAAGATGGGTTTGTATATGTCTAATAGGTAAAATTCTTTCTGCACTGTGTGACAGATTAGTAGATCAGAAATTTCACAAACACACACACACACACACACACACACACAGATTTTCCTTGGCATGCCTCTTTCTTTCCCTCCCTCCTTTCCCTCCCTCCTTTCCTTTCCTTTCCTTTCCTTCCTTCCTTCCTTCCTTCCTTCCTTCCTTCCTTCCTTCCTTCCTTCCTTTCCTTCCTTTCTTCCCTTCTTCCTTTCTTTCTTCCCTTCCTTCCTTTTCGTTTCTGTTTATGTCTTTCTTAAAAATAATGTCTCTTTATAAAGTCTTTACAAAACATAGAAAAGAAAAATATAGGAACTAATCACAAAGAATTTTATCTCCTCTCCCTACACCCCCCCCCCCGCAAACAAGTAAACTCTGTGAGCATTTTGATTTATGAATCAGATACCAGACAGGACTGTGGAATTGATATTCATCCTCAGAGCTAAGTAATTATCAGAGGTAAGGCAGGAAAATAACTTGCATCCATCAGCTGAGTTCCTATAAGAATTTGGGATAAGACAGAGCTAATAAAAGCAATATTAAATGACTTCTCAAACGCCTGACTAAAACCAGAAGTCCAGAGCAGAAAGCCTAGTGAGGAGGAGTTTACCGCTGTGCTATTGTTAAAAGGAACTTGGTTCTGAGTCCACAACAAAACTATTGTGTAAATGACATTTGCTTTGAGAAATGAATACTTGGCTGACCGTCCAGTCCATAGAGAGCTTTTGGCTGCCAGCATCTCCTCAATAATTCAACATAGAAAAAGTACCATTTTTGACCTTTAAACATTGAATAAAGTCAATGTTAAAATTAAAAGATGTAGGCTTCTGCATGTCAAAAGAAAAGACAGTAAACAGAGCTGGGTTCTTTTATTTAGCATACACTGTGCTGAGATGTTCTGACTCCTCTGTGGAATTGTTAGGGATGAAGAGAGGAGTTGAGAAACAAGGAAGGAAATGAGTTGAATACTAATTATCATGGGTTGGAATGAGAAGAAATCCAATGTGTTCATGATTAATAATCATCTGACCTAATGCTAATATTGTCAAGAAGGCTTATAGATTTCAAAGTATCTGTGATTGTTCTGTCATGGAATTTTTACACTTGCAATTTTTGTTTTTCCCTTCTTTCCTCCATTCCTCTTTCCCTCCCTCCCTTTCTCTTCCTCTTTTCCTTCTTTCTTTCCTTCTATCTTCTTCCCCTTATTTCCTCCTTTCCTTTTCCTTTCTCGCTCCCTCTTTACCTTCCTGCCTTTCTTCCCTTCCTTTTCCCTCCATTTCCCCCTCCCTCCATACCTTCTTCCCTCAATTAAGTTTTCTTTTTTCCCTCCTTCCCCGCCTCTCCTCTCTTCCTTCCTTTCCTTCCTCCCTCATTCTTTCCTGCCTTTCTTCATTCCTTTCTTCTTTTTTAAAAATTTATTTATTTTTAGCTTGGTGCTTACACCTGTAATCCTAGCAAGTTAGGAGGCTGAGATCTGAGAATGGCAGTTTGAAGCCAGCCCAGATAAAACAGCCCAGGAACAGCACCCAGGCCCTAAGTTTAAGCCCCAGAACCAGCACTAAAAAAAATTTTTTTTTTGAAACAGGGTCCTACTATGCAGCTTTGGATGGCCTCAGACTATCAACTTTCCTACCTTCGTCTTCACATTATAGGTGTGAATCACTGTGCCTGGTCAATATTGGTTTTTCATTGTTTTTAAATTTTTTGTGTGCCAGTCCTGAGACTTGAACTAAAGGTCTGGGTTCTATTCCTGAGCTTTTTTTTGCTCAAGGCTAGCCTTCTACCACTCGAACCACAGTTCCACTTTGGCCTTTTGGTGACTAGTGGATATAAGTCTTTTATAGACTTTCCCTCCCCAGCTTGCTAGCTTCTAATAATGATCCTCAGGTCTCAGCCTTTTGATCACCTAAGATTACAGAAGTGAGCTACCATATTAGCCTGGCTACTACTATTATATTAATTGTACTTTCTATCTATGAAAATTTTCTCTGTGCTATCGGTATATTTGGGGATAGAGTTTTAAGAATATCTCAGACAGATTTTTTAAAATATATTTTTAAATACATATTTGCTTTACTTTAGTTATAATTTTACTATAATTATTTCTTAGCACAATATTTCTTATTACAGGTCATTCCATTGTCCACAAGTCATTACAGTATTGCACTTAAATAACCACATACTATTGTGACGTGTTCTAACCTATATTAGTATTCATTTCAACATGATTGCTCTTATAAAAAAATCAAGGGGAAAAATAGAATATATTAGCTCTAGAAGGTTGTAGATCTTTTTTTAAAAACAGCTAATTCTTTCAAGCTAATTATCATAAAATAATTTAACCAAATAAGGTACACACCTGAACTTCCTGAACTTCAGCAGGGAGACTAAGACAGGAGATTTGTAAACTTTAGGATGAATTGTGCTACATCCTATCACTCTGTCTTAGAAAAAAATTAAATACATGTTTACTAGTTCATAGGTTATTTATTTACTTATTTATTTTTTGTCAGTCATGGGGCTTGAACTCTGGGCTTGAGTGCTGGCCCTGTACTCTTCAGCTCAAGGCAAGTGCTCTATAGCTTTATCCACTGCACCACTTCTGGTTTTCTGGTGGTTTATTAGAGATAAGAGTCTCATGGACGTTCCTGCCTGGGCTGGCTTTAAACCGCAATCCTCAGATCTCAGCCTCCTGAGTAGCTAGGATTATAGGCATGAGCCACCAGTGCCCGGCTCATAGGTTTATTTTTTTATTACTTTACTTTTTACCATCTATGGTTTTTGTATTCTATGAATTTCATTGGGAATAAAGAAACAGGTGGGTAAGATGTTAGTTTTCCTATAAGACTATAAAGATAGCCAGGCACTGGTGGCTCATGCCTATAATCCTAGCTACTCAGGAGGTTGAGATCTGAAGATCATGGTTCAAAGCCAGCTCTGGCAGGAAAGTCCATGAAACTCTTATCTCCAATGAATTACTCAAAAAAAGCCAGAAGTGGTGGTGTGGCTCAAGTGGTAGAGTGTTAGCCTTGAGCACAAAGAGGTCAGGGACAGCACCCAGGCCTTAAATTCTAGCCCTAAGACCAGTACGACCCACCAACAAATTGATCATAAAGAATCATTTCTGGAAGGGGAGGGAAACTGGGTTTTGAGCTCAGGGATTTTTGCTTATTAGGAGGTATTCTACTGATTAAGCTATGTCTCTGGCCCTTTTTGCTTTTTTATTATAAGGCTCCACTTTTTTTTTTTGGCTAAGCAGTTCTTTTTATTTATAATGTTGATCCTGGCAGTGCACATTTTTCACTAGCACAACTTGTCAAAGGCCTAAACCCATCAGAAAAAATAAAGATTGAATATTGTTTCCTGTTAAATATCCAGGTTGTGAATTACAGATCAGTCTCTTTCTTGCAGACACTACGCAGATGGGAAGATCTGGGCAGAAGCATTTACTTAAGTAATGTTCCTATGTCACCAAGACATCCCTTTCTATCTAACTGCATTTTACACCACTCTTTCTTTTGGCCAATAGAGAGGCAAAAATAGAGTGAGGAGGGAGGAAACATTGCCATCTTATCAAATATCTAATGACCTTAATCATAATCACATTAAGCGTTACTAAGAATTAAACATTGAATATATTCAGGGCACTGGTCTCAGTGCTTTGGTTACTTTATCACATTTTATTATTTCACCCTTGCAATAACCCCCATGAAAAAGGTACAACAAGTTGTCATTATCAGAACATAGTTCTATAGTTTCTCCTCCTCCTCCTCTCTTCCTTTCTTCTCCTATACTGTCTTGGGGCTTGAACTCAGGGCCTGGGTGCTGCTGTTCCTTAACTGTTTGTAGGGTTCCATTTTTGCCCAGGCCAGCCTGGGCTGGACCTATTTATACTTCCCACCATAGCTGGGATTACAGATGCATACCAGTTTTTCAGTTGAGATAGGTTCTTGGAAACTTTTTGCTTGGATGTCCCTGGCACTATGATCCTCCATACCTTTACTTTCTAAGTAGCTCATTAAAAAATGTTTTAAATACAAAATAGGTCACCATGAATTAAAGAAACAAATGATTTGGTGCCCAAGTACTACCCAGGACATTAGTGTGTCTGTCATCACTATGTTATTCACATTTCCTTAGTTTGTGCTTCAAGTACAGTTAAGAGACGTTTCAATCAATTTATATCCTAAAAGTTCAAAACAGAATAAAAATCTATGTGTGTATGTCTCTATCACATACACACTTTCAACTTGCTCGAAAGTTTTATTGTTGAATAAAAGTACTTAGTACTAAAATGTTATTTTTAGAGTTCACAGCTCTAAGATAGAAATGTATTTAGAGCTTGGATATGATAGTTTATGTCTTTCTTAAAGTTTCAGAATAAGCAATAATAACCATGTGAAGACAAGGATACCAGAACAAACCAAAGAGGGAGACAAGGCATGTTTTTGAAAGAGTCTTAGTTTTCAGGTGGCATAAACATGAAAGAAGTTGGGGTCATGAGGTGCTACTACTAAGATAAAGTGTAATTATTCCTGAGGATGGCCAAGGTACAATCAATTGATTCCAAATTGCACCAAAGATTCCAGATAAGATTTTTCTGACACTGGGGACTGAACTCACACCACTTGAACCTCACCCTGAATTCTGCTCTTTTAGCTTGTTTGTCAGACCTGGTCTTGAGTTTTTGTCTGAGTTGGTCTTGGGCCTTGATCCTCTCCTCTCTGCCTCCTCAGTAACCGGGACTGTAGACACATACCAGCTTGCTCAGCCCCAGGCAAGATTATTTTGAGGGCTCTTATACTAATTATGGTTATAAAACTCTGACAACTACATTTTAATATAATGCTTTGTGTTTATACCACTTAAGATGGTTGCAATTTCATCAGGCTTTTCTTTTGAGGGGTGGGGGAACTTCCAAACCAGTGTCTGTGGGAGAATCTAATCTTATTTATGCCAGACTGGTAGTTTTCTTTCTCTTCTTTGAATGTTTATATGAACTGATATGAACTATAAACATTTCTATATGAAAACATTTTTGTCTTCTATTGGCTGTATTGCAAGGAGACTGAGAAGAAGTGCAGAAAGAGTAAACCACTCATCTTCCTTTTCTTTTCCCAGTTCTAACAGCCACGGTGTAAATCAGCTCAACATCATGTGGCGTGGTCTGGCAACAATCATGAATTTTGGTCAGTGTGTTTGACAGATCGAGGTCCATCAGTTTTTCCATAGTGACATAAGAAGCAAGTCACACCTCCATGTGGGATGTCTTCCAGGGCTACCGAGTTTTGTAAAGCATATAGGAAGGAGTTAATTAAAGGGTGGGATTCAAACATGATCAAGTCTGTAAACACCTGGAGCTTAATCAGCTGTTTCTCAGGGAATGGCGGCTTGTGCAGTGAGGAGGCATTTGTTTAAGTTCACGGCCTGCTCGTGTCTAGAGACTTTTCTCAAGGCTGAGCTCTCTTTTGGAGGGAGATTAGATGCAGGAACCAAAGTGTCCTACATTACTGACGTGACTTCTCATCTTTCCATACTGACTTTCCTTTCAAAACACTATGTGGAAAAATTCATGCTTAATTTTTCATAATAACATTTTCTTTTTGTTTGGTTTTTTCCAAATGATTTCATATCTGTACTGCACATCCATCCCAAATGACTTACACAGGAAGTGGGAGCTAAACAAACTCACACCCTTTTCTATGGCAGCTTATTTAGAAAAAATAGTGATTAAAAATCAAAATATAAAATCCTTTCTGCTGAGATATTTCCTGAGGTCCCATCTTTTAAAAAAAAAACTCCCACCCTGCGTTTTTACAGAGCTTCTGCTCTTTATTATATTGGTTTTCATTGTTGTGGCTTATCACGTGGGCAGGCTAAAGCTTATAGATATTTCAAAGCTTCATAGAAATTGCTTAAGGAATGAATGCCCTGCAGGAAATGAACGTTTGGCATTGTTTCTTCCTGCACAGCTCCTCCCAACAGGGCTGACCAGCTTCTTCCTGCCATGCCTTTCTGTATGCCACCACCTTCCTATGACAGGAATAAGGGTAACCTACAACCACACAATCTCACAGAACAGGCCATTATTGATGTGCAGTCCTCATGTCCTGTAAGCTGAATGTTAATAGAATTTAGAATCTTATTTTCTTTCTTCTTTCTTTCTTTTTTGTCGGTCTTGGGGTTTGAACTCTGGGCCTGGGCACTGTCCCTGTGCTCTTCAGCTCTACCACTTGAGCTACAGCGCCATTTCCGGTTTCCTAGTGGTTTATTGGAGATAAGATCTTATCTTTCCTGCCTGGGCTGGCTTTGAACCTCGATCCTCAGATCTTAGCCTCCTGGGTAGCTAGGATTACAGGCGTGAACCACCAGTGCCAGGCTTTAGAATCTTGTTTTCTTGCATTATTGTAAACAAGAAATAACTCTGACAATAGAGACTGTTACCATACCAATTCTTTCCAGTATTGTATTTTTCATGTGAAAGGAAATTTTTTTTAAAAAAAGAAAAACAACAACAAAGAATCTGTTATCTTTTCTTTTTTTTTGGGGGGGTCTGGTCATGGGGCCTGAACTCTGGGCTTGAGCACTGTCCCTCAGCTCTTCAGCTCAAGGCTAGAGCTCTACCACTTGAGCCACAGTGCCACTTCCGGCTTTTTTCTTTTTGCTTATATGGTGCTGAGGAATTGAACCCAGGGCCACATGCATACAAGGCAAGCACTCTACCACTAAGCCACCTTCCCAGCCCTCTGCTATCTTTTCTACAGAAGGGAAATTTAGTTCTATAATTTTCCTTTGGTTTTTGAGATTATAACAGAAGACAGACTGGACAGTGTAATTCAATGATACAGTATATACTGAGCAATCACCAGACCTGGGGTCCAATTCTCAGCACTTGGGGTGTGGGGGAGGGGCGGGGGGGGAAGGGAAGGAAGGAGGGAAGGAAGGAAGGCAGACCAAACAACAACATAAGAAATGGACTAATGGGACAATTATAATACAGCACTTTATTTATTTATTTTTTTTAAAGAACAAATTTCGTTTTTATTTTTGTCAGTGGTGGGGCCTGAACTCAGCCTGGGTGCTGTCCCTCAGCTCTTCACCTCAAGGCTAGTGCTCTACCATTTGAGCCACTGCGCCACTTCCGGCCTTTTCTATTTATGTGATACTGAGGAATTGAACCCAGGGCCTCATGCATGCAAGGCAAGCACTCTACCACTGAGCCACCTTCCCAGCTCTAATACAGCACTTTAAAAGACATGCATATATTTACAGCCACAATAGATCACTCTAATAATCTTAGCTATTTAGGAGGCTGAGATATGGAGGATCTAGGTTTGAAACAAGCCCAGATGGAAAAGTCCTTGAAACCCCTCTCCAAATATAACCAGCAAAAGCCAGGCTAGAGGCATAGGTCAAGTAGTAGAACACCAGCCTGACAAACAAATCAAGTGAACATGAGGCCCTGAATTAAAAAAGCAAAAAGCAAGAAAAAAAAACAGAAACATATTTAAAACAAGTTACATAAAGTCAATTAATAAACAAAAAAAACCCACTTCTTGGAATTTAGACATTATCATCATCATCATCACCATCATTACTGTTGTTGTTAAGATTTCACTATGCTGCCAACCCTGACCTCAAGTCTGTAATCCTCCTACTTCAGTTTCCCAAATACTAGGATTATGGGTATATGCTACTACACCCAATTCAGAGATTCTTTCTCCCCCCTACAGAAGTAATGCATTAAATAGTGTTCCTTTTATTGGGTCAGCCCAATAAAAATAGTTTTTTGCAATAACATTCTCATTCATAATGAAACAATTTAAAAATACAGTTGTATTGCCTTCCTCCTCTGGTAAACCTGCCACTCTTCTTGGTAGTCACAAAAGAAATACAGAGAGAGGGAGATGGACAACAGTGAAGAAATTAGAGGAACAAATGGGAGAAAGAGTTAAAAAAAAAGGGAGAAAAATGATTTGAAGACAGTTGGCAAGTGCCAGAGAAATAAAGCGGGGGGGGTGGTGGTGGAGGGGGATGCCTAAGTTGGAAAATAACAAAGCAGCTTCTTGAAAAATATAGCTAAGGAAGTGGTGCTGTAGCTCAAGTGGTAGAGCGCTCACCTTGAGCTGAAGAGCTGAGGGACAGTGCCCAGGCCCAGAGTTCAGGCCCCATGACCAAAAAAAAAAAAGAATATAGCTAAGCAGAACTAGAGTTCTGAAAATGGTGGAAATGCAAAATGCACGGGATGTGTGAGAAAGGAAGAAACATTAAGACAACCGATTTCCAGCCAGGCACCGGTGGCTCACACCTGTAATCCTAACTACTCAGGAGGCTGAGATCTGAGTTCGAAGCTAGCTTGGGCTGAAAAGTCCCTGTGAGACTCTTATTTGCATCTAACCACCAGAAAACCAGAAGTGGCACTGTGGCTCAAAGTGGCAGAAGCTAGACTTGAGCAAAGGAGCTCAGAGGCAGCGCTCTGGCTCTAAGTTCAAGCTCTATAACCTACCAAAAAAAAATTAAGAAAGACAATCCATTTCCAAAGTGGCCCACTGGGCGGGCTGGGAAGGTGGCTCAGTGGTAGAGCCTTTGCCTTGCATACATGAGGCCCTGGGTTCGATTCCTTAGCACCACATAAGCAGATTAAAAAAAAGCCGAAAGTGGAGCTGTGACTCAAGTGGTAGAGTGCTAGCCTTGAGCTGAAGAGCTGAGGGACAGCGCCCAGGCCCAGAGTTCTGGCCCCACAACCGGACCCTCCAAAGTGGGCCATTGGGTGACACTTGAAGGCCAGAGCAACTTGGTGCTCTCTAGCACAAGGGGAATGATTGGGGGGTGGGAGGTAAAGCCACAGGTCACACCAAGGCCTCTGAACACTAATGGTCCACATACTTAGAAGATGTATGTTCTAAATTTGTATATATGTTAGCAATGTTGCTGGAGTAAAATTTAAATATTTTAGACAATTTATCTTTTCTATTTTTTACCATTTTGAGTATACAATTCCATGATACAAGTATCATATCTAACTACAATAATCTTCTGTTCCTTTATACCCAAGAGAATGAATGCCTTGAAGCTCTTTGAATGTCTTGAAGCTCTCTCTCTTAATGAAATATTCCTCTGTTCCTAGTGGGACTGTCAGTGCCAAGATACCAATTCCCCTTCCACAAGAATGGGCACATCATCCGGGGCGGTCGTTTATTACTAAATGTCCATTGGAGTCAGGATTGCTTCCAGGAGCCAAGCAAGGCAAATCACAGTTAGCATTGGTAGCTGTTCTAGAACTCTGAGGGTGAAGTTACATTTTCATCTTTTCATTGAGATTGCCATACTTTACCATAGATCCAAGCTACTGGTGGATGTTTTTGCCAAAATAGAGCATTTTCCAAGAAAATTGCCTCATTAAAAAGGGAAAACAAGGAGGAAAAGTGAAAAAAATGAAAAAGAGGAAAAATTGGCATAAAACAGAGAGACACAAAGAGACAGGGGCGTGGGGAAGGGAAGACATGGTAAAAAGTCTTGTCAAACAGAAAAGGACACATAGTGTCATTTGACTCTTTGTCCAGCCATGCCTGAAGCAGACAAGATCTGTCTTTTCAGACATATTAGCCAAAGACTTACATTTTTTTCTTAAGTAAGTTTGAGAGAACTTTTTTTTCAGTTGTGTTCAAAGAAGCCTAGTGATTTGATTATTTAGCTTCATGCTCCTGTTTGAGTATTTTTGTCATTTTTTAACTTTCTAACATTTATTAAACTTAATTTGGGCATTGAGTATGTGCTTATTGAACTAAATGGCGTAGGAAGAAGAAGCATGTTCTCCTAAATGAGAGAAAGCAGTGGAAATGGGCCATTAGTCTTTGTCCTGTAAGGTAAGCAGGTGACATGATCACTAAGATCATCTCCAAGGACAGTGTTCAGGGCTAAGAGTTGAGACTTAAAGAATAGCCTTGGGCCAGGCGCTGGTGGCTCATGCCTGTAATCCTAACTACTCAGGAATCTGAGATCTGAAGATCATGGTTCAAAGCCAGCCCAGGCAGGAAAGTCCGTGAGACTCTTATCTCCAATTAACCACCAGAAAACTGGAAGTGGTACTGTAGCTAAAGTGGTAGAGTGGTTGCCTTGAGCTGAAGAATGAGAGACAATGCCCAAGCCCAGAGTTCAAGCCTCATGACCGACAAAAAAAAAAAACCTTGTATTAGGTAAAGGAGTACTTGCTTAGCAATGCACAAAATCCTGAGTTCGTAACACATACACACACTCCATCCATCCTACAATCTCCTGTACCAACAAGAGGTTCTTCCCCCACTGACTACTTTGAAACTTTGAATTTTATTCCATGAAAGAAAGCATGTATTTAGTACACCAATTATATGAAAGTATCAAATCAGATGTCTGCCCAAATTCTTTAATAGATCTGTTTAGATTTGCTACTATACTTTCAGACTCAGGGTACAGATGGCAGCAAGCTAGACCAGTGGGGAGGAAATGATACCAAACGTAGACACACCGACAGGAGGGAGCATCTGGGACTTGCTGGCATGCAAGGACAGAAATCATTAGAAAGGAAGCGCCACTAAAGCCCAGACGTTGTCCAAGCTGTGTCCTCAGTACCCACAACCACACCCAGCACATGGTAAGCCACATGAAGTTGGTCTATTTAAATTCATAGTCCAAATTAGGACTGGTCTAACAAATAACGAATGGATCTGCAGGAGGGATTTCTGAGACCCCAGCTATTGAGATAGGGTAGAAGGAAACCAAAGATCCCTCTGTAGGCTGGCTGCAGAGGGATCTTATATGCAGCCTGCATATATAATTCATAAGTAATGTTAGTACAATAGTAAAAACCTTTTTAAGTCTCTGGTTTGGTTCTCTAAAACAGGGACGAGTAAGGGGAAAGCACTGAAACCAGAGTTTTAGGCCAAAAGCCCAGTCCTGGGGTGATAGGTTAGCTCTGATCATTCACCCCAGCATGCCAAATGAAAGCAGTAATGACCATGACAAAGATCAGGAAAAGGAGATTATCTCATCCAGCATGGACACAGTATTCTTCCTTTGCTAAGCTTGCTGGCTACCATAAGGTAAACTATATTACCCTTCTCCACTAAATTGTCCCTGTCATGACCTCTGAAAAACCATGAGCCAACTGAAAACCTTCCTCCTCCAAGTGGTTCTCTCAGGCCTTTTGGTCACAGTGATGAAAAAGCAACCCCAAACAGGTCTGTGTGGACCCTGAGCCTGATGCCCCTTGGCGTCAGATACCACATGTTGACAGTCGATGTGGTTGGTACTACATGTTGGATACCACTGGAGATGGGACTGGCAACACCAGCCTTAGGAACTGGACGTTGTTACCATCACTCTTTTCTCTTTTTGGCAAAATTGGCTCCCAGGTCAAAGTCTATGTTTTTTGTTTATTTGTTTGTTTTTGCAGTTTTGGGGTTTGAACCCAATTAATAGGCTTATCATGTGCTTATTAACTAGAAATCCCATGTGTCTTTGCTTTAGTTTGCTTTTCACACAGGGACTCATGCTTTTGCCTAGACCAACTTAAGTCCATGATCCTCCTACCTCCACCTTCTGTGAAGCTGGGACAAATAGCCATATGGTCCAAGCCCCCTTTCCTTATGAGTGTACTGGAATTTGAATTCAGGGCCTCATACTTTCTATGGCAGGCACTCTACCACTTGAACCTCCCTGCCAATACTTTTTGTCTTGGCTGGTTTTGGAAATAGAGTCTTCCTTCATGCTGAGGCCAGCCTAAACTGATCCTCCCACAGTGCTTTCCTGCATGCCAGAGGTAACAGGCCAGTGCTAGCATGGCCCATCACATCATTGTGCTTCTCTCATAGCTGGGATGTGGGCATGTGCCACATCAGCTAATGGTTGAGTCTGAATTTTGCCAAAGTTTCTGCCCTGGACAACATCAAACCGCAATGCCCCAATCTACCTCTGATGCACCAAGGATTATAGCACTGAGCTGCTGGGCTTGGCTCTGGTTGGTTTTTTCTTTTCTTTTTTTTTTGGGGGGGGGGTCCAGTCGTGGGCCTGAACTCTGGGCCTGGGCACTGACCCTCAGCTCTTCAGCTCAAGGCTAGCACTCTACCACTTGAGCCACAGCGCCACTTCCGGCTTTTTTCTTTTTGCTTATGTGGTGCTGAGGAATCGAACCCAGGGCCTCATGCATGCAAGGCAAGCACTCTACCACTGAGCCACCTTCCCAGCCCCTCCTGCTTTTTTCTTTTTGCTTATGTGGTGCCGAGGAATCGAACCCAGGACCTCAAGCATGCAAGGCAAGTGCTCTACCACTGAGCCACCTTCCCAGCTCTGGTTTGTTTTCTGAGATAGGGTCTCATTGATTTTGTTGGCTAAACTGACCTTGAACTTTGATCCTACTAGCTCACCTTCAAAGTCTATTATTTGAGTCTAGAGAAGAGACCCAAGCTGCAGGAGCATTAAAAAGGAAGTATCCATCCACTCTTGGCTTCTGTGGTCCTAGTTTTATAAAGCTGTTGTTGTCATTCCTTACAGTGAAATAAGCAATAAAGCCTATATATATATATATATCTATGGCTTACCATACACATATGAAATCAGAAACAGAGGCAATTAGGAGACAAATTACAAAATTGAGGCACTGTCCTAAAGAAGGCGATATAGTTTCACATAGCATGTATCAACATAGTAATATGAAAGGTGTCCCAAGAGATCCTCTTTGTCCCATTCATATTCTTTCTTGCCCCTAATCATTATTACTCTCTATAGACAGAGTTGTCTATTCAAGCCAATAGCTTAAAGCGTTTTTTCCTGTTTACGGAGTGGCTTTAAAAAGATACAAGCACGTTAAATGGCATTTTTAGTTTCTAATTCAGTGGACCCTTGTATCTTCTAGTGAAGCATCTCTAATTTTAAGTCACTAAAATTTTAATTTAGCAGGGTGCACAGTTGCAGAAATGAAAAGCAAATGATTTGTAAATGGATTATTAGAAGCTACAGTGTGGGTCCAGCTTCTATTGTAAACTGATTTGTGGGTATATGGTGGTGACAGGTAATGGGGGAAGCAATAATTTTGTTGGTATTTCAGAGAAGCTCTTCATATATTCTGGATATGAATTCTTTTATCTGCTGAATAGCTGGCAAGATTTGCCTCCTTTCTGTGGGCTGTCTCTTGATTCTGATCATTGTTCCTTTTTGATGTACAGAAACATTTTTATTTGATATAGCCCCATTCGTCCATTCTTTCCTCCTATTTGCTGGGCTATTAGAGTCGTGTTTAGAAATAAATAACTATGGGGCTGGGAAGGTAGCTCAGTGGTAGAGCACTTGCCTTGCATGCCTGAGGCCCTGGGTTCCATTCCTCAACACCACATAAGCAAAAAGAAAAAAACCGGAACTGGTGCTGTGGCTCAAGTGGTAGAGTGCTAGCCTTTAGCTGAAGAGCTAAAGCGCCCAGGCCCAGAGTTCAGGCCCCACGACCGGACCCAAAAAAAAAGAAAGAAAGAAAGAACTATGTCTATATCTTTCAGTGTTTCTCCTATGTTTTACTGTAGTAGTTTTCAGGATTTAGGGCTTACGTTAAGATCTTTGATCCAGTTGGAGTTGATTTTTGTACAGGTGTGAGTTAAGGGAGTAGTTTCACACTTTCACATGCAAATACCAGCTCTCATAGAACAGTCTGGTGAAGTAGTTGTCTTTTCTCCAGCATAAGCTTTTGGCTGCTATGTCGAAGATCAAATAGCTATAGTTATGTGGTTTTGTTTCTTGTCTTCTATTTTGTTCCTCTGGTCTTTATGTCTGTTCCAGTACTAGTATCAGGCTGTTCTTGTTACTATGGTTCTGTAGTGCAATTTGAAGTCAAGTATTGTGATACCTTCGGTGTTGCATTTTTTTTGTTCAGCATTGCATATGCTATATGGGTCTCATATGCTTTTGCATATGAATTGCTTTCAAACTCTACTATACTATAGGAGTACAAGGCTCACAGCAAACATGTTAGTATTCACAACACTGTTAGCCCTTCTTCGGTGAGTAGCCATTCTTCTCTGGAGGAATAGTACTTGGCTTGCCAGTGGAACCTGAGAGAAAGGAGGTGACTCTGAAATATAAGCTGCTTGTCATGAACTAGATGTTATCTGATCTGCCCAACTATAAAGTCAGACACATCCAAGTGGAAATAGTATATGAGTGAGCATATCTGAGCAAGTCCTGCAAGCTTAAGTTTCACATGCTAAAGGCTCATCTTCCTAGTGTTCTTAGTTAGGCCTCATTCTCCCTCTGCAACTACTAACACCGTACAAACCCTTTTCTAATCACCAGTTAAGAAAAAGAAAGGCTAGCACAGTTTACATGTAGCTTAGTGTAGTAAATTGGCATCATGAAAAAGTAAGTTTGGCAGAGAGCCGCAGTCCGACTCCATTCCATTCAGTCCAATGTAAAGATAAAGAGAGAAAATTCTTTCTGTGTGCAGGACTCTGAGTAACAAATCTTCTTGGCCTTTTCCTGGAAAGAGATAGGGTGATAGACAGTACCAAATGGCTTGGTTATATTGACATGGAAGTGGAAAGAATATTCTAGAAGATTGGTGACAGGAGGCTAGAGAGGTAGCCGTGTAGGCTCAAAAAAAAAAATAGGCCCAGTCATTTTATTACATTGGTTGTCAGTCCCATAGCCATTCTTATTTTCTTATGAATGGAACTTCAGCTCCTCCATGTGTCTTTGTCCTGTAGAAAAGGTTGCCTGCATTTGTATTCTAGGAAGTGAATGAATGAATGAATCTAGGCAGTCATGTTGATTGTATTTCCTCCTAAGAATGGTTGGAGCCAGGAGTGGTACCTCAAGCCTGTAATCTTAACTACTTGGGAGGCAAAGATTAGAGGAGCACAGTTCAAAGCAAGCCTGGGCATAGTAAAAGTTCAGGAAACTCCATCTCAGCTATATGGCTGGGCATGGTGTTAAGTCCTGTTATTCCAGCTATGGTGAGAGCAAAAAAGCTGAGTTAACTGGTGCACACACCTGTCACCCCTGTCATCCCCAACGACATGATGTGAACAAGCAGGGGAATCATAGCCCAGGCTGACCTGGGCATGAAGCAAGGCCCTATAATTGGAAATAACCAACACAAAAAGGGGTGCAGGTAAGGCCTAAGTGGAGAGTGCCTGAGTTCAATTTCCAGTACTGTAAAAAAAAAAAAAGTTGGCTTAACAATCCTGAGCAAAAAAAAAAGTGCTATAAGAGGTGTTATAATACCTGCCTTCAAATATACAAGAGAGCTATAATAACAAAACTAGCATGATGTTGGCCCAAAGATAGACATGGAGGCCAGTGGAATAAAATAGGGGTTCTAGAAATAAACCCACATAACTACAGCCAACTGATTTTCCACAAACATGCCAAAAACACACATTGGAGAAAAGATAACTGCTACACAAATGATGCTAGGCAAATTGGGTATTTACATGGAATATGGGAGAAAATTACTTGCCTGGTAAAACTATTCTCAGTAACATTCAGGTGATAGTACTAAGACAAGACGCCTCAGACCAGACAGCTACAATGCCACCAGATAGAGAGATTAGTTTAGCTACAAATAATAAATAAGTAAATAACCCAGCTAGATGTCAGTGGCTTATGCCACTCAGGAGGATGAGATCTGAGGATCACAGTTCAAAGCCAACCTAGGCAGGAAAGACTCTTTTTTTTAAAAATATTTTTATTGTGAACATACTGTACAGAGGGGTTACAATTACATGGGCAAGATAATGAGTACATTTCTTATCAAGCATTGTAGCCTCCTCCTTTGTTTATCCTTCCCATCCCTTCCCAGCCTCCCTCTGCCCCCCCTACCTAATCCTCCCTGCTCCCACCAAAGTTGTAAAGTTCGTTTTTGACATGACAACTTGTATTTCTCATTGTTGCAACGGGTCCACCTGTATCCTTATTTAAACGACTTGTGGAAAGACTCATATCTAATTAACCACCTAAAAAACAGAAGTGACTCTGTGGCTCAAAATGGTAAAGTGCTAGATTTGAGCAAAAAAGCCCAAGGACAGTGCCCAGGCCCTGAGTTCAGCCCCACAACTGACAATAAAAAAGAAAAAGAAAATTGAACCCATATAAAACTGGCGTGGAGAAAGCATAGTAAGAACTGAACTGAAGAAGAATGGGAGGCTCCGGTAATAGTACATGCAGGCTCTGGCCTTGTTTTGCCATAATTCTTTTGTTCTGCCTCTCTGATAGCTTGGTCCTCAAGTGAGAACAAGTGATTGTTGAAGTGGCCCCCAGAGCATACTTCCCTGTTTTGGTCAATAGGAGAAAAACCATTCAACCCATAGTCATGGAATCTTTGTCCTCTCTTTAAGAGTAGTCTACTATCTCAGCATCAATACCAGTCCTGTGGAAATGGCATGTACAAAATGGGTTTTCAAAATTGACCTCCTAAGCAATTCTAGAAGCAGGGGGTGAGAAATTAGCATGATGGCCTAAGCAAATACAGATTTAGCTCTGAAGTATATCTTAAACTGGACACATGACCCAAACTGAGATTTCCATTCATAAGGAAGAAGGACGTAGTTCATGTAATTTTATGTAGTGTGTGGTGCCCTGAGTATGGAAACTATACTTCCTTACCTCTTATAATAAGCTGGCCTTTCAGTTTGCTTTGATGGACAGTGTTACAGACATGTCTGTGAGTTCTGAAGACATCTCCAGAGATCTTAGCAGTTTCAGCTCTCCCTTCCTGGGAATCTTGAGCTCATGAGGGGGCCTGAACCAGTCAAATTTCCTTTTCATCACTATATATATATATATATATATATATATATATATATATATTCTAAAAACCCACAGTTCTTTGGATATTTCACATATATAATTTATGTTTTGTTTTGTTTTTGGGGTCCGGTCATGGGCCCGAACTCTGGGCCTGGGCGCTGTCCCTCAGCTCTTCAGCTCAAGGCTAGTGCTCTACCACTTGAGCCACAGCGCCACTTCGGCTTTTGTTTTCTTTTAGCTTATGTGGTGCTGAGGAATGGAACCCAGGGCCTCAGGCATGCAAGGCAAGCGCTCTACCACTGAGCCACCTTCCCAGCCCCCACATATATAATTTATGACTCAACATGTTTGTATGTTGAGCACATACTCAGAACTTTTTTTTATTGATATGTGAATGATCAAAAAAGGAGGATGGGCCAGAGAGCTCAGCTGCCCTTTTAAGAGACAAATATAGAAGAGAGCTGACCTCCTATGTAATATAAACAAGGAAAGTCAAGTCTACAAGGTATGATGTAACCACCATGGAAAGGGCACAGGGAAAATGTCAAGGCATAGCTTCCTTAAGAAATACGTATGGACCTACGCTGTGCTTTGACAGGGCAATAAGTTGTTTGGAGGAAACAAAGATGGAATTACAAATTTGGGGGCCTAAAATGCATTCAGTTCTCCTGGGGTTTCTCTTTTGGGTTGGGCTTTGTAGTATTAAAGATCCTACACAGTTATTTTGGGGTCATTCTAAAGGGTCGTGGCTAGTCTAAAAATGTTATAACAATATTTCTGGATACCCCTACCTTCTGCTTTCTTCTGTGAGCAGCCTAACCACACTGTGGTGCGGTGTTTGTCCTGGCCACCTGTCCTCAGGACCACCTTGTGGCCTCAGACACCATGAAAGAGCCTAGCTCCAAGTGGTGAGTTAACAACACTGCAGCATTTTACCCACTGCACTGCAATGTCCACTGTAGATGGTTTCACACCTTTTGGCCTATTTTCCCTTTATTCCCGTTATCTCTGCCTCCCAATTATTTTAAATTCATAGTCCTAAACCACATAGATGTAGCCTCCCAATTATTTTAAATTCATAGTCCTAAACCACATAGATGTAGGTTTGAAGTACCTAGCACATCCATTTTCATGCTTTTCTCTTACTGTTTTATTTTCCATTTCCTCTTAACCCCTCTCATTTTTTCCCCCATTCAGTTATTCCCTGCTGTCCTATTTTCCTCTGTTCAATTCAGAACATCAGCCGGAAGCTTCCCAGTTGCCAAGCAACCACATCACCCCCACACACCCTTTTCTACTCTCAACAGTTTCTTCTACTTCAAAAAAAAATCATGACACCAAATGATTTCTACAAGAAAAGGAAGGTACTGCTGTTTATAACTCGAGGGTGGGCACCTCCCACACCTGCCTCCTCTTACTAGATTTTGACTGTTTGTTTTGTTGCTAATTTTCCTCTGTGAGATAACAGAATAAAAGCACAAAACATCCCTCTGAGCTTATGATATTATGAACAAGAAGATGATATATAATTTCTGCCAAAGGAATAATAAAAGAGAAAAATGTTTGAAGTTTAGCTACAAAGCATAGCATGGGCTCAAGAAGGGTTTTTGCTCTAAACCAAACCTAGCCCTCCCTAAGGAAGAGTTCCATTAGGGATCAAGTTAGCCAACAAGTCCTTCTTCCAGACCTTTATCTCTTTGAGCTGAGAGGAAGCTGCTAATGGCATGTTGAGTGTGGTTTGCACAAAACAAAGGATAAAAACAATACTGAGAATTCGTTAAGCGGTTCTCCAAATTTCATTCCTGTTCCAGACATGGATGTGGCATGGCACTTAGGCAGAAGGCATAATTGGAGGATGTGGCAGCCTTTCTCACAACATGTTCTTAAGGGAGGCCAAGTCTTCTGACACATCTTGCTAGTTTAATGGGAATGGTATCTCCATATGTCCAAACACTAGGACAGAGTAACAGACACCAGGGGGTTTGAAGAAATCTCCTTTCACCCTTGCAATACCATACATAATTTGCCTGCCTGCTGTGAATTCTTTCTATGTCTTGTGCATTTATGCAATGTCTGAGAGGCTTCCCTGCTAAGCTTTCCCCAGCATTGTTGCTCAGCACTGTGGCTACAGCCCTGTGCTAATTGGGTGGTGTTGAGATGTGCTTTGCTGGGGGTACCACAGCATTTCACATATGCGAGTTCGCATGTGTCCCAGCTGCTCCTTGCAGCTTTCTGTAAGAGGTCTCGGGTCCTGCAAGTCAGGAATACACCAATAAACTGCCTAATGTTTAACCATGGAATATAACTACTCAGACAAAGGGGGTATTTTTATTTCATTTTCTCAAGACAAGGCACAGAATTCTTCTTTATGTGGAAGGTAAAGTCCATGAGGAATCAAAGTCCCACAGGTGAAATTCAGGTATTTCTACCACCATGCAGGCTACAACTTATGAAACATGGTTCAGTAGGAAAACTCAAAGAGCTTTATGGGTTAGCCCTGGTGATAGTTTGAAAGCAAAATCCTTAGGAGACCAAAAATCCACTCCAAGGTATTCTAAGAATGCCTGACCGGAATTGGAATTGGCAAGCTACTACATCTCCTTCTAGAATCCTGCCCCTTTTACATGTGAGGTTGTCTGGGAGGTTCAGAAAGTCCTACTGTGATCTTCCAGTTTTTGTCTTAGGGTAAGCTCAACTAATGAAACATGGATTTGAATTTCTTGCAACTTTCATTTTTATATACCACTTAAGAACAACAGAGACTTATACCCCACCCAAAAGATTCACAATCCTACATTCACTTCTCATTGAAATCCCTTCTTTCCAATTTGAGGTGCCAGTCAGTATTGCTGTGTTACATTAACCGTTTCCTCCCACATTCCTACACATTTAATTTCTTTTTCTTTTTCCAACTTATTTTATCAATATGGCCTAGAGTCTCCTAGTGCCTCTTGTCACTGATAACTGTGATACCTGGCCAAAAAACAGTTATTCTTTGCCTGAAACTTGAGTGACAATGTAACCAATGCCCAAGAGCCCCCTTACCTTTCTTGAGCTCTCAAAGGGTATAGCTCCTCTGTGCACTCAGCTACCTACAATCTCAGCCATCCTTTCCTCCCTAGGGACTGCCTGATCTCTGACACCTATAGAAAGGCATTTTTCTTCCCCATCATGTTTCTTTCCTCTTCCACCTACTCTCCATACACCCCATTACGACTTTGTCTTCACAAATCTAGGCCTTAATTTCTTTCTCTCCCTTTCTTCACCTTTTTCCCTCCTAATTGGGTTCCTCTAACTCATCATTTCTACCATTCTGTCTAGTATCTTGCCCTTCATTGGTTGACAAAGCCCCAGCCTTGAATGAGTTCATCTTCTCAGCTTCCTTGCATGAATCGAGAACATTAAGGTCTCCAGGACAGCTAATACAACTCTACCATGAGCATTATTCCAATACCATTTCACCAGATATTGGCCACTCTGGTCTGCCTACCAACCCTCCCATGGGTCAGTACTATAGTCCTTACCTAATGTCAGAGTTGGTGATGATTTCAAGTGAAATCCAAGTTTATTACTTGAAAAGTAACAGAAAGTAACAAGCCAGGTGCGGTGACTCACACCTGTAATCCTAGCTACTCATGAGGCTGAGATCTGAAAATCATGGTTCAAAGCTAGCCCGGGCAGGAAAGTCTGTGAAACTCTTATCTCAAATTAACCACTACAAAACTGGAAGTGGCGCTGTGGTCAAATGGTAGAGTGCTCACCTTGAGTTGAGTGAAGGGACAGCTCCCAGGCCCAAAACTGAAGCCCTATGACAGACAAAAAAAAAAGAAAGAAAGAAAGAAAAGAAAGAAAGAAAGAGAAAGAAAGAAAGAAGGAAAGAAAGAGAAAGAAAAGAGAGAGAAAGCAAGAAAGAAAGAAAAGAGAGAGAAAGCAAGAAAGAGAAAAGGAAAGAAAGAGAAAGAAAGAAAGAGAAAGTAAGAGAAAGAAAAAGAAAGAAAGAAAAATAAGGATTACCATAGGCAGCTATCAAACTTCATGTTTTCAAAACAACACTTTAGTGAGATATTTATGCATTCATTTTCATTTATATATGCCTAAGTATTTCTAATAAGATACAGGTCTGGAATTACCTAGAATCTGAGTTTTTAAATAAAAAGAGCTTTATACTTTTGGGGTATATATATGGGTATGTATATATATGGATACACACACAAATATGTACATGCATACAAATTTTGTGTGAAAGTGGGTTAAATATATAAAAGTTAATTCACAGACCAACCAAGACAGGAAGATACTCAAGCTTATGAACAGCTAGCAAAACAACATTTTAAACAATCTTTATAACTATTAAATTGGCAAAAAACTTAAAAAATAAAACTTATTATGAGTGAGAATATGGGAGAAAGAATTGCTCCAGCTTTTTTTGGAAAGCAAACAAAAAACTATGAAAATTAAAAAATATATAGACTTCAGCCAACCAGCCTAATCTTAGAATCCAAATCCAATAAAAATAGAAGTCTAAAAAAATCAGTATATGTAAACAAAGATATTTTGGGCAACACTGATTTCTTCCTACAGATACTAAGTTCCGACTAGGTTGCCATTCTTCAGGGATCCAGGTCCTGTCCTTGAGACACCCATGGGCTGAGGAGACAGTAAGAGCCTAAGCAACGGGGGTCCCCAGGGGATGCTATGGTTTGGAGGGGGTCCCCCAGGGGATGCTATGGTTTGGAGGGGCAGTGAATTCTATGACTGCAACAGAGCATGCTTCTAAAACTTGGCATTAATTTGTGTCACCCAGGAAAGCCATGGGAAAACTTAACCCATAAATTTGTCATCAAACAAACTTTGTTCATAAAAGTCACAGGCACTCTAACTTTTTTCAATGGCACTAGAGGTAGAATATGGGCTGCAAAAATCATTAGACAATGGAAGGAAGTATCTATTACTCAGTGGTGGCCAAATGCTGTTTTGTTCATCTGCTTACTAAGGAAGTATACACTCTTGAAAGGCATTTGTTGAATCAACAAAATAAGAACTTATTTTTTTTTAAAGTTTAGCTCAGACAAATGATTTCAGTCAATAACCCCACTTAGTTAAGACCCCCATGGATAACCTTTTCTTCCAAACCTTCTTTCCTTGAATTTCCCTCTGTCCACTCCTTCCTCCTTCCCTTCCTTTCCCACCCCCTGTTAACCTCACTTTGACCCCATTATTTCAGTATTTAATGATGAAACCAAACTATCACATCTTAAATAATGGTCTTCAAATGCCAAAAAAAATAGTTCTGGGCAATTTTATAAATGTGGATGTTATATAGAAAAAATATGATTCATATTGGAAACAAAATAGACAACTGGCGCCTTATGGTTGGCTCACTCTTGAGAATCTCCTTGGAGGGCTGGGAAGGGGAGGATCTTGATTCTAAGCCAGGCTAGGCAGAAAAATTTATAACACCCCTCCCAACCTGTATCTATGGACATAGGAGGCTGAGATGGAGCGGATCTCAGTTCCAAAGCAGAGAATCCTCAAGACTCTGTCTCACAGAGAGAAGATAAATGTAGTAGCCCATACATGTGCTCCCAACAACTATAAGAATCCTACAATAGGTAAGGCAAAGTCCAAGTCAGAGTATGCCTGACAGAAATTGAGAGCCAATCATAAAAATAACCAGAACAAAAGGGGGCTAGAGGCATTCCTCAGCAATAGAAAATCATCAGTTTAGTAAATGCAATGCCCTGAGTTTAAAACCTAGGTACCACCAAAAGAAGGAGGGGTGAGGGGGGAAGAGGAGAAAGAAGAGGAGAAAAAAGAGGAGGAGGAGCAAGTCTAGGAAAAAGAAGAAGAGGAGGAGGAGGAGGAGGAGGGGAGGGGAAAAAGGAGGAGGAAGAGGAGGAAGAAATAAATCAGTGATTTATGGCAAGCTGGATTTCATAAGTAACATCTCAGAGGGATTTCCAGCCATAGAGAAATAAGAGCAGCCTATCTACAAGCTACTCTTTCTCCCTAACTATTGTTATTTAAGGAAAACACTTTTTAGGGTAGGCTCTTTTATGGAAAGGCAGGACTTCCACAGAAAAATGAAATAGTTCTCAGCATTCAAGTACTGTCTGGCATTGTTCCCCTATCAACAGCAAAACAACTGCATAGCAACCTCCATTTGCCCATTCCCTCATTCATTACTGCTCGAACAGAGGAAACACCCCTGCGACTCCTTGTCTGCTGCATGAAGTATGTCAAACAGGAGTTGCTTCTCTATGCCAAATTGGGGAGCAACACATGCTGGCATTTCCCGGAGCAGGCTGTTCACCACGTGGGTTTCTGGAGCTCTGTCTGCCTCTTGGCTTACACAAGGCTCAGGGCTCCTCTCCCCTCCCCCACTTCCTCTCACAAAGACCACATGTAACAACAATGAGCAAGAACATGGATGAAAGCTCCCAACTGTTCAAGAGCCTCCAGCTCCAGTGGTTTGCTTTATGAATACTAGGAAGGAGTTTCTCACTTGTTTTCTGTGTTCTGAGGAGTACACAGAGTTCGCAGTAAGAGCAGAATAACAACCACTCTTGAAACAAAGAAAACCCCTCGCTAAATGCTGCTTTGTGAGGGCCATTTGCCATCTGTTCATTTCCTATAGCAGGGCTGCTTATCAGGACTTCATCCTACCAATCCAGACCCACATACTTTTCCTCTGTCCCAGAGGGTGAGTTTCCATGAACTTTCCCATCTGCTTTTCAGTAAGATGTAGAAAATATTATTTATAAAATAAGACTAGCAAATGACTCACAGTGAATAAAAATAAATCAGGGTGTAATTTGTCATCATCTTTTCAGAGGGGGAAAGAAATTAAAAGGCTCCAGAATTGGAGAAACAACTCACTTTTTCAAACCTCCTCAAGGAACGTCTTCAAGTGGTAGGCAGGAAATGGGCATGGGGGGGGTGTGCGTGGAGGGAGAGTCAGGCTCAAGTGGCAAGAACACTAGCCCATCATGCATATTCATCAGCGGCAACCTGAGCGCCTGTGTCAAACCACAGTGTGTGTGTGTTTCCTGTGCACATTTTGCAGCCACACAGCCAGGAAACACTACAAAACTAAAGTGAATTAGCACCTGGCTGCTGTATAACCTGGTTTTGTAAGAATGAGGATTGTTCACTAGTGACTTAACCCACACATTGATAGGCTTTTCTCCATAGGCTCATGGCAGCCCAAGAAGTGCCCATCTGTCAGGTTGTAGTTATAGAGCCATCATTATACAAGGGTGAATTTCAAGGCTTTGCCTACTAAGAGGCAAAACAGAATAGAGTGGTTTACTTTCACTAAAGCCCTGGGTAATTCTTATTAATACTCCAACAATGAAATGAATCATTATAGCATACATGGGAAGATAATCATGCTTCCTACATGGCTTCTCTTCCCGACAGACTTCCTAAAACAAAATATCCAGACGAGCCTTGATTTCATAGTTTGCAACAAGAAGATAATAAAAATCCATCTCAAAATTATTGTAAGGATAAGTTCATATATATGACTGTACCTCCCAAATAATAACTACTTGAAAAAAATACATTCCTGACAGGCGTTGGTGGCTCACGCCTGTCATCCTAGCTACTTAGGAGACTGAGAGCAGAAGATCACAGTTTGGAGCCAGCTCAGGCAGGAGAGTCCGTGAGACCCTTCAATAAAACACTCCAAAAAAGCTGGAAGTGGTGTTGAGCTCCAGTGGTAGAGCTCCGGAGCACCCAGCCCCTGAGTTCAAACCCCAGGACTGGCACACACAAAATATATTGGTAGAGAAAAGGGAAAGAGCTATTATTAAACTCACCTTTTAAAATCATGGTTTCCGTACAGAGAAGACTCTTCACAAACGATGTCACATTGTTGAGCTGGCTGACACAATCCATCAAGAAAAGCCCAGGTGAAACTGCACAGGAAAAGACCTTCTGACTTCAGTGTTTGGAAGGAAGAGTGCTTTGCAAAGATGGCCCTGCAGTGTGTAAATGATAGGAACTTTCCTTTGTAGGGACCACCCAAGGTGATTTGAAAAGATTTGCCTTCATAAAGCTAATAGAGACAAAAGAAGTCTGAACAGTTTATCTGGTGGCGAGAAATGCATTTCAGACACAATCACAGGTATATGTTTCATGTTCACTTTTGGTTGTATGGTACGATTCAGTGCCTAAGGAATTAAAAATGCTGTAGAGAGTCATTTTCATTGAACATGTAAGCCTTTAACACTCTAGGGACACTTCATAATAAAGGACAACCTTGAGCAGAAGTGGAAGGGAGGAAGTGGCATCCATGTGTAGAAAGTAACAGATGAGAGTCTGTGGATGTCTCAGAAATAGAAGACCGTCAATGGAAAGAACAGGAAGGGGTTTGATGGCTGCCACAGGCAGTGAGATCACTAAAAAGCTGACAGCATACTTGCTTGATTATCCTGCTTTAAGTTCGTCAGACAACTGATGGCCAGGATGATTTGAATAAAGCAGCAGCTAGAAACAGGAAAGCAATCAAGATAATTCCATGTCAAGATACAATGCTTAGTCCAATCTATCTAGAAACAATGGGATGGAGGTAATACATGGCTTTGAGCAAGGACTCAAGGAATCAGCTATATGTTTAGACTGAATGGTAAAAGGTTTAACAAGGATGAAAACAGAGGAAGTTGACAGGATGTGGAGTCATTGACAACAGAAACTATCATCTCTTAAGAGTTTATAAGTGGGATAGACAAAAAAGAAACCTACATTTAGTGGTAGGTGGTAATTTCGGCCAACCTGGGGCCAAACTCCTCCAGAGAGGAAGTCAACATGTTAGCTATAATAAATTCAGAAATTGTTGCAAAAAAGTGTTGTGCTTTTTTTTCATCATGAAGCTGTTTCCTCATTTCTAATCATCACAAAATACACTTAGGAAAATCACGTTGATCCTTGACCTACATCTCTTATAAGGAAAGCATACAGCATATGTTATATTATAGACACCAATAAAAAAAACTGTCTCCTCCCTCACCTCCTACAGCAGAGGAGCACATTTTGACAGGCTTGCTAACAGGGAGAAGCATTTCCTACAGCACTGTCAGCTCCACCATCTGTCTTGCTCCAAAGTTCACCAACTGCTAACTAAGCCCATGTCCTTTATGCCATCATTTTTGGCCCTTTTTATGGACATTGAACATTAAAAAGGTGAGCTGTTACTAGGTCATTGTGTGGACTTCCAGGTGGATGATAGAGAGAAAACCATAACTGGTCATGATATAAGTGTATCAGAGAATATGTCACAATGGCACCTAAGAAAATCCACATTGTTAGCTTATCAGTCACACTGCATTTTTAAAATAACTAGATTCATTCAGTTACCAGGATTGACCCTGAGTATCTTCACTTTCCCTATCCTATTCTTTGTGGATCAAGACATGTCCTCGTTTTTTTTTTTGTTTTTGTTTTTGCAATGTCCCCAGGAATGCATTACATTTCTCAAGCTTTTTAATTTTATTCCTTTCCTTCAACTTCAACATAAGCAGTTGATAATCGTGAAGATCTTTCTCATCTCCATTCAGTTTTCAAAAACTAATGAAAAAATTACTGTTGTGTGCAGAGCCCTGAAGTGTCTTTAGAAATAAAAGTAAGTCTAAAAGAAATACTAAAATCTTTTGAAATTCCAAATGGAAGAGTTCAGCTGCCCAGTGAGAGTATGTATAAAGCCACTGTAATATGTAGCCCAGGCTGACCTCAAACTCTCAATCCTCCTGACTTAGCCTCCAGTGTGGGCTGATATGCTTTTAAAATCTGGTATATAAATGCACAGCCTTTAAGGTCAGACAAAGCTGGGTCTGAATCTTACTAGTGACCTCAAGCAAGTTACTAGGCTGCTACATAATTGTTTAAACACCCTTCAATTAAATTAAATACCACTCCAAAAAATAGGGCCCTAAGAAGAAAAGCAGTGTGTATGAGAAAGTAGCAGAGTGCCTATGGTGCTAATTTTTGATGTTTTGACAAATACCTGATATAAACACCTTAAGGGGAAAAGACTTTTTTCCAGATGTTTCAGAGACTATAGTGCACAGATACTTGTTCTATGCTCCTATTTCCTTAGCAAAACAGAGCAGCATGGTGGGTGGTCAGGTCATATGGTAGCGCAAATGTGCTCAGCTCATGGTACTCAGGAAGCAGACAGGAGAACATGTGTTCTAGCAAGCTTTCGCTTTCTCCCACCTTCATTCTCCTTGGGCCTCTAGCCTTTTGGATGATGCTACCCACGTTAAGAGTGGGTCTTCTCACCTTAGCTAATTGTCTGTGGGGGGGGGTAGGGGGAATTTCTCTCAGACACACCCAGATATATGGTTTACCATCAGCTAGGTGTTTTTCAACCCAATCAAATTGACAGTCAAGATTAACCATGATATAAGAGAGAATGATAGAAGGAATATGGTCAATAGATTGTATGCACGTGTAGAAATGTTACAATTAATGTATGCTAATAAAATGTCCAAAAACAGATAAAGCATCATAGTACCTGCATATAGTGAGTACTCAAATGCTAGGCAATTATCCTAGGTAATTTTCTCATCACTGTGACCAAAGCACTTACTATAACCAACTTAAAGGAGGAAAGATTTGTTTTGGCTCATGATTTCAGAGCGTTTGGCCCATGGTTCTTGGCCCTATACCTTTGAGTAGAACATGGTGGCAGCAGGAATATATGGGGGGAGCAGAAGTTCAGGGACAAGACACCCGCCCCCACTGATCTCATTCCTCTAGAGAGGAATGAGAGAGTTTGCGGAATCTCCAAAATAGTGCTACCAGCGGAGGATTAAGCTTCCAACACATAGGCCTTTTGGAAGGACATTCAAATCATATATTCAAATCATAACAACAACAATAATAATTGCCTTACTTGGTAAGGTATAATCACCACATACAGAAGGTATTCCAGAATTAGTAATAAATTCATACCTAGATAATTTGATCTAAAATGAAATTTTGAATACTCCTAACATAAATAGCACTGGTGAGTAAGACACTAAGGAATCAACATGTTACCTGGGTATAAAGCTTACCCTGGATATCACACTCACCTGAAAAGTCATTAACTGATTTTAAGATCTTCCATGGAAATTCCCAAAACTTGTCTTACTAGCTTATTTAACTGGACCGAGATCTCAGTAAACTCACAGATCCAATCTATTTTCTCACCTCATGTTTAGCTCAGCTTTGGTACCTATGTTGGTGTTGAGCCAAATTACAGCTAGAAATAAAGACAAATGTTTTAGCTGTGTCTATTCTCTCTCACCTTGATAAACAAACATGCCAAAGGGATTGGCACTGTCAGTGCAATTCAAGACACGATGGCTTAAAGGCATAGGCCAGGTTCACCCTTGACACTTGTCCCATGCTGATTGGTGTGACATGAAGTTGAAATGAGTAGCATTTTAAAAGCCAGAAAGATAAAAGGAATTGTACTCCTTAGGTCAACTGCACCCTAGAGATTTGGTTTTCAGGACACTACCTCACTCTTTTCTGAAGGTACCATTTCCTGGTTCAACATCTAGAATGGCTCAGCCTTCTGATTAACCAATCAGAAACAAACCCAATGAATCCCCTGGAGCCTAAGGCAGGGTGCAGGTGGCTTTCCTTCTTATACCTAATGTGCCACCTGAGTATCAGTTCCCATGCCATGCATTTGTTCAATACATAGGAAAAACAATGCTACATGATAATCACAGGGGCCCAGCCAGGCCAGGAGCTGAAGATCCTAAGCCTTTACACTGTAGACTTGGTCAGAATTCCTGAAACATTTTACACACACACACACACACTCACACTCACACACACACACACACACACACAAATGGTAAATGTATTCAGAAAATAAGGACTCAGAAGTAGATTTTCCCATAAGTAAAGGGGGTATACAATATATGCATATGAATTCTGTCCTAATTTATATTCACTAGTTTGTGTTCTTTCAACCACAATTCTCTGGACTTAGTTCTGAGACCCAATTTTTGTATGTGTCTAAGCCAGAGGGGTCCCCAGGCATAAGTGGATAAAAAAGTTTCCCAGCAGGATTAGATGGGCCAGTCCATTCACAAAGTTTGCTTTCAAAGAACAGAAGTCCCAGAAGCCATCTGGAGTCACAGCCCTGCCACTTACTGATCCTAGACACTTTTGTGAACTCCTCTGAGACCAGGTTCCTTCTGTCCTAATCTGGTCTGCAGTTAACAGTGCTCCATGGCTAGTATATATGCATTTCTGATGAGCCCAAGCAGGCATTGTTATTCTACTACTTCATCCATCACTCACACCAGAACATGATTTTGCAGTCACAACACCTAGACTCAGCACCCCCTGATGTTCCTCTAAGTATACATATTCTTGTCACAGGTTCTTGAAATGCCTGAGTTTGAAGGAGGGTTTTTTTTTTTTTTTTACTGCATACAAAGATAGTAGTGCATCATTGTTTGGGGGTTTGAGTTGTTTCCCCTTCATTCTGTCTGTCAGGAAAGCTTGTGAAAACCAGCTTACCTTTCTGACTGACTTGTGTCTGAGCTTACTCTTTTTGTTCTTGTCAGATAGAGCTCTTCCTGTCATCTTACTTTCTCTTCTTGCCTTTGAACTCCCATCTCTTCCTCTTCTGTGCTGATCTCCCTTCTCCAGCTTCCCACTCTTTCTTCCTTTTCAGTCTTCTACAGTCCTTTTTGAAAGCTTCTGTGCACACAAGCAGATTCACTTTTCTCAATACAGACCTGGCGGGGGGGGGGGGGAGTTTCCTGCACAGGAGAAACTTCTCCAGGCAAACAGCTGCAGCTGCAGGTGGGAGCCTCCAACACAGACTGTGTCACTGCAGAGACACAGATGGCACCAGGAGCAGCGCACACATGTGAGAAAGAACGGAGACCATAGTTAGCCTCCATGCAGCCATGCACATGAAATTCTAGTCCCATACTCTTTTTCTCCCTCCTTCTCCTCTCTTCTTTTCATTCATTTTTCCTCCTCCTCTTCTCCCTTCACTTCTTCCTCCTCCTTCATCTTCCCTCTTTCCCTTCCTCCCTCTCTCTCTCCTTCTTCTCCCTCCCTCTCTCTGTCTTTGTCTCTGTTTCTGACTCTGTCTGTCTGTCTGTCTGTCTCTCTCCCTCTCACTTTTTCTTTCTAGATTGATCTCAGGACTCATTCTTGTCATTGTAACTTGAAAACCACAGATCGAATGGAACTGTCCATTTACCCTGAGAAAGACTTTTTTTTTCTTCATTTTCTGAAACAAATTTTATCTATACATAACGTGAATCCACTTCCCACCAAACGGAAGAAATCTAAATACTCATGGGGTGAATCAAGAGCTAAGGATGGAAGGATGTCAGGTCTCTAAAGCAGACAGCAGAGCTGAGAGCTGCTCTGGTTCTTCTCATTATGCTCCAGTGCTGCTTGTTCACCTTCCTTTACCCTCTCCCCTAACAGCTTTCTCAAAAACATTAACAATTTCCAAGGAAAGATCATGTGGTAGACAGAACAGTGGCCCATAAATGTGATCATGTTCCAGCCCCTCAAATCCCTGTTTGAGATGCTCATGGCAAGGGGAGATTAAGGTTGCAAATGGAATTGGTACTAAATGGTTATAATGTAAGGGATAGAATAGTCTAGGTTATCAAAAGGGAGACAAATCAAGTTCAGTCATTTGATTGTACAAGTTCTATGTAAAGATCTAGTAACTAAATTCTTAGTGCAAAGAATTTTACTTTTTCAACCAGCAGAATGTCCCAGTCGCCATGCTTTAGCCAATCTCTCATCAGAGAACATTATCCTTACCTCCAATTGCTAATGTCCCTTGACAACGAATTCTGTTTACCCAAGTTCTGGTTCTATCATGTAATATCATCATTTGCCAAAACCAGGCCCCCTGCAGCATTGTGATGGACTACCTCCATACCTAGTGATGAGCTACCAAGTAGTCTGCCCTGCTATTCTGCTAACTTCATTTTCTCTTGAACCCTATGTACCAGTGTCTGTTTCTAGTATGCCCTTCTCAGGCTGCCTGTCCCCCAGTGGTCAACTGGGTTATGCCTGGCTGTATCCCAAGATATGTCAACAATTGATGGATCAACACTTTCAGAGGCAGAACATCTTATTAGAGTGAAATGTTAATTAGGACAGGAATTCTTGGAATGAAGCAGCCAGCAGAGACACTAGGTTTAGACAGCAGAGAATTTGTAGACATGAAAGAATTACTGTCGGAGCACAATATAAAATTAGATACCTTGAATTGGAGGGAGAAATACATGGTTGCTGACTTTACAAAGTCAAGAAGTTTAAAATTTTTAATGTTTTTATTTGTGTATGTGTATTTATATGTATTTCAATTGTGTAAAAATACACATAACATAAAGCTTACTATCTTAACCATTTTAAGTGTGTAATTCAGTAGCACTAAGTGCATTCACATTGTACAACTGCCAACCACTCCAGAATTCCTCTCATCATGTAAAATTGAAACTCTTACCCAGAAAGAATAATCTTTCCTTTTCTCCTCACATCCAGTCCCTGATATCCACAGTTCTACAGTCTATCTTCATAAGCCTAATTACTCTCTATATAATTATACAAATTACATATATAAGTGTATACTATATTAATATACATGTATAATATAATATAAATGTATAATATATTAAGATAATATAATAATAATTGTCCTTCTATGACTGGGTTTCTTTTTAGTGCTAGGGATTTTCAGAAGGCATTTAAGTTTATTATTGAAAAAATTTGAACACATATAATAGTAGAAAGAAAAGAGTAGTATAATGAACCTGAAGGGACCCATTAGAAACTTCGACAATTACTAAAGTTTTGCCTCTGTTGTTTTTGCATCTGGTTTGCTTCATTTAATGTCCTTAAGTGTCATTAGTCTAGCATGTGTCAGGATTTCCTTGCATTTTGACTAATAATATTCCATCCTATGTCCATATCACAGTTTTTGTATCTATTCCTGTATTAGTGGATACTTGAGTTGTTCCCATCATTTGGCTATTGTGAACACAGGTCAAGAAATATCTTTTGTATCTTTGTTTTCAGTTCTTGTCAGTATAGACCAAGAAGTAGATGACTAGATCATACAATAAATACTCTTAAGTTTTTGAGGAACTTTCATACCATTTCCCATAACAGAGCATTCCCACCAACAGTGCACAAGTTTAAATTTCTACATAGCCTCTTACATACTTTTATTTAGCTTATTATTATTATTGTTGTTGTTGTTTAATTCTTGGATTGGAACTCAGGCACTCTACCACTTGAGCCAATCCTCCAGACAGTTTTTAAAATTATTTTTAAGTACCTATCCTAGTATGGGATATAATCTTTTTGTTTTTCAATAAATCTTCTCTAAGTTTTTATTCTTTGAAAATATTTACAAGTAAAGATCTTGTTATTCCCTCTCCACAAATAGACACCATGTAATTTTTCTGTGTTCACTAGTTACTATATTGTTTTTCTGTGTTCACTAGTTACTATATTGTTGCTTGATATTTTATTTTGTTTTTGGTCTGAGTACTGGGGCTTGACCTTAGGGCCTTGAGCTTTCAATTGGCTTTTCCACTTAAAGCAGGATTTCTAACATTCCTCCATGTCTATCTTTTTTGCTTATTAAATGGAAATAATAGTCTCATGGACTTTTCTGCCCAAGATGGCTTAGATAGAGATCCTTAGACCTCCACTTCTTGCATAGTTAGGATTACAAATGTAAGCCACCAGCATCCGCCACCAGCATCCAGCTTGATGATATTTTTAACATTGACTCAGGTCTAAAGTTTGGTGAGGGCCTTATCAACATTTATTAGGTTAAAAAATTTACCAATGCTTTTTTTCCCCAATATGAGTGCTTGATTTTATTTTGCTTATTTTCCTTGTCTCATGTATGCTAAGTAGGCATTTTAACTACATCACTAATCCTAACAATTTCATTTATAAAACTAGTTACAAGCTAATTTTTATTTTGCTTTAAACTTCCAGAAAAAAATATTTTCATAGTTAATAAAAAAGTGTAAAGTTTTAGGGCTTCTTCTAGGAATTTTAAAGTCCTCAGTAATGTAGATCACAATTGCTCACAATAAACATTACTCAAATTATCTCACTGGCAAATACACTTCAAGGGGAATAAAGACCTGTTTTTGAAACTACCATGGATGAGGGACTGAAGTGGTGGCTCTAGTGGTAAAGCATCCACAGTGAACAACAAGCCAAGTAAGAGCACGAGGCCCTGAAGTCAAGCCTTAGTAATGGCACCCCTCCTCCCCCCCAAAAAAAGGATGGTGATTCAGTTACATGGTAGAGTCCTTGGGTTTGATCTTCAGTAGCATACACGCACACACATGCACACACATACACACACACATGCACACGAAACACATCTAAACAATTTTATTTGAGCATATGACCTAGTAAGGAGATAGTAATTAAAATATTCTATGTAAATGATTTATTGATTGAAAATATCCATACTAATTCTATATTCCAAACAATTTTTAGCCATGGGATATGTTTTTTTTAAAAAAATGATCTTTAACTATATAACAATTAAGTAGATTATATTATTGAAGCAATATTGCCTTAAAAAATCCTGATACTTTCTGGTTTCGTGTGATTAAAAAAAAAACAACCCTCCAGTTTGTCCAAGAATGCTTTCCTATAATTATCTAAATTCATCCTACAAGATCTGCCCCACTAGAAAGACATCTCAGGAGGACAGGGAATTTTGTCAGTTTTGTTCAGGGGCATGTATGATCTTCACACAGAAGTATACCCTGCAGTAGGGGGTAGTCTACAGATATAGAGTGGAAGAGTAAATAAGTAAATGAATGAATATAATATCCTACATCTTTACTCCTTTTAAATTTGCAGCATGTGGACTCAGTGTTATATAATTTGACTCTTAACACTTACACTTTGTAGTAGGCATGAAATATTAGGCATTCTCAAAGAAACATAGGTCCCATGGTTTCCCTTATTTGCAATATCTAGTATATGTTTGAGTCAAGCAGAAAAGGTCAGATAATGTGATGTCAGGAAAATGAACCCTTAGATATGTATTTTAATGTTTTTTTTCTTTCATGCATGTGTTTCTAACGAATTTATAAGATTATCTCTTTGTTGCTTTGTATGTCCCTCCCCCACAGTATAACCCCTGCTTTCACTATATTTGATGTCAGTATAACTTG
>NW_012267373.1:607942-617132 GCF_000151885.1 Dipodomys ordii | reverse complement strand
AGGAGAAGGATTGGGATTGGGGGGGAGGGGGGAGGCTGGGAAGGGATGTGAAGGGTAAACAAAGGAGGAGGCTGCAATGCTTGGTAAGAAATGTACACATTATCCTGCCCATGCAATTGTAACCCCTCTGTACAGTATGTTCACAAATAAAATTAAATTAAATTAAAAAAAATAATAAAGATATTACAAACAAAAAAAAGAAATATTAGGCATTCTTTCCCAGTCATGTGGTAGACTCAGACTTTCCTATTCCCTTGAAGTTAGGTATGGGCATGAATTTGTTTCAGATATTGAACAGAAGTGACAAATTTAACAATTAGCCAAAATACTTTTTTAAATTTATTTTTATTGTAAAGGTGATGTATAGAGGGGTTACAGTTACATAGGTCAGATAATGAGTGCATTTCTTTTTGATCAGTGTTACCTCTTCCCCAAAATCTCTTAAGAACCACTAAATGAATCATCACCTGCCTTTCTCTGACCCCAATGACTGTCCTAGGAAAGGAAGTGCCCTTCCTTAGCCTGGATCCCTGAGTGTCTGTAGTGAGTAAAACCTTCATACCAACTTGTGATGGCTGTGTACTAGAAATGATTACTTTAATAAAGATGATGATAATGACATCAAATTACTCTCAGATGTATTTAAATTTTGAAGCAATCACTTTGGTTTCAGGAATCTTGTTTGAAAAAAAAAAAACCTAGATAGAAGCACAGAGTATCTTATGATCCCTGATTACATAAAATATACATTTTTGTTTTTGCTGGTCCTGGGGCTTGAACTCAAGGCCTGGGTGCTATCCCTGGGTGCTGAGCTTTTTGTGCTCAAGGCTAGTGCTTTACTCCTTGAGCCACACTGCCACTTCTAGTGTTTTCTGAGTAGTTAATTGAAGATAATAGTCTCTTGAACTTTCTTGCTTGGGCTGCCTCTAAGATGCGATCTTCAGATCTTAGCCTCCTGAATAGCTAGGATTACAGGTGTGAGCCACTAATGCCCAGCTCTATATACACATTTTTACTTTATTTTCTCTGTACTCTCAGAAGCCTGCTTTAAAAAAAACACACAAAAAACCCTGTTAGCTCAATAATTCTGAGATTCTAGTCACCCTAATTTTCATTTTAAATTTGCTATTAGTTGTAGTTTATCACCAGAGGTTTTGACTAAGAAGGAGCTGCTGGCTTAGATATGCATTTAATCTGTTGTTCACCTGGTTTCAAATGTATTTCCTTCTTTGTAATATTTTATAGTCTCTAGTGTAAGGTAAGATATTTTGCAATTTCTTGGCCGTCCTTGCTCCACTTTCAATGTATACTTTCAAGTATATTTAGGAAACATACTTGCAGCAAATACTGGAAAAACACAAAAGATCCCTGGAGTTTGGCACTAAGTGACCCTCAGATAGTTTTAAATGGCTATGAATATTTTTCCCTTGTAAGTGAAGAAGGGTTTCCTATGGCAAATCATTCGTATGGCTTTGGGCAGGGATTATGGTAACATCTTCCATATTTTTCTGTAAGTACAACCAGACACAGATCGAACTTGAAATAAGATCTTGAAAAATATGACAAATCTATTGAGGATATTTGCTTAAAATGATTTCCTCCTGGCAGCTCACAGGACTCCCAAACAATAGACTACTTCAGAATTAAAGGAGAATCAAGCTAATCCTGATTGCTCTTCCCCTGCCTGAAGTCACTGATATGTTCTACCCGCCGTTCTTATTTTCATTCTTGCAGGTCCGAACTTGGGATGTCTCCTTCCAATGACTTTGACCATGCATCTTTTCTCCAATTACAATGCATATCTTCTACATTGATTCTATATCCCTGTTCTCATGTTCTCTTTCCCTGAGTGTTTTTGAGAGAGAAGATAATTGAAGTAAGCCACTTGGAGATCACTATCTTCTGCTGACATCAAATATCTCTCCAAAAGGCAATGGGCAAAGTAATGTTCAGTATAACTACTGAAGGAGGACATGACACAGATCAAATACAGCAGAGATGAAAGGCTGAGTACATTCTGCAGCTTGGGAGCAAAGGAAATCTAAATCTACTTACCATGCAGCCTACAGACTGAGATATATGATTTTCTAATTCCTATATCAATTCTCTTTTTTTTTATAATCACCTTCCTTAATTATCTTTTTCTAACCCATTTATATATCAGCACACCTGAGCATCTACACTTTAAAAATAATAAATAGTTTGAAATATTTTTTAGCATCTCCACCATTCTTATCCTAGGCCAAGCCGTCTTTAATATCTTACCTGATCTATTGTGATAGCTTCTAAATTATTATGCTGTCTATGTTCTACTCTCTTCACAACATTCACATAATGTCACTTCTGTGACATTGCATTAACTGCAATGCAAAACAATGTATTAACTGCGCTTATAAGCAGAATCCCAAGTCCTAAAGGAGATTCAAGGATCTTACATCCTCTGTCTTCTGATACTTTTCTGATCTCAACTCGGTACTCCACTCAAATCTCATTGACTTCCTGGGCTGTTTGAACCCACTGTGTAAGTTCCTATTTCAGGCCTTTCTCTCTGCTTATAAGGGTTTTCCCCTATGTATCCACACTGCTTGATCTAGCTAATCTACTGTAACAAACACAATGGTTTAAATATGGTGGATTAATAGAATAGAATTGCGGTTCTGCCATCCCCCTATGTCGTGTCCAAGGTTGACCCACTTAGCAGGAAAAAGACAAGAGTCTTTAAGGAGATGACCTAGAAGCTTTCCACATTAGTTCTGCTCTCACCCAGGTGGCTCAAGCATAGTGTACAGAGCTGCCAAGTATGCTGGGAAATAAGATGGTAAAGCAGTCTCTGTCAAGCCCTTCTTTTGATTCAGGATGCTGCTAAAATATGGCCTCATCAGGAAAACCTTCCCTTTCCACCTTTCTGAAAATAGCCTTGCACTGTAACTCTCTGTTCTTTGACTCTATTTTTAAATTACTTCTTAGCGAGTATCATCAGATGGTATAGCTTTATTTGCTATTCATGGATTCCTCACCAGAATGTAAAAAGCAAACAAAATACCCTGAGAATATGGAGAAAGAGATTTTGCTTTGTTCACTGATATACCCTCAGTGCCTAGAGTAACGCTTAACACACAATGGATATTTTGAAATACAGGTTGAATGAGTGAATAAATACATGCTCAAGTGTGTTTAGGGTATAGTAAGTATGTAATCAAGTATGGCAGAAAGAGGATTTTAATTTATTCTTGAAAACTGGAGAAGATTAATGAAAGCCTTCAGCCTCTTTAACATTTTCACTGAAATAATTAGTAGCATAGACATTATTTATTACAAATATGGAACAAAACAAACACATTGTTTTCAGAAAAATATAACATCATCATTGAACTGAGGATATTACAACTTGAACTGTTACATGTTTTACACCTCATTAAAACAAAGTTTACATTTTTTTGAGATTGACCTTACCACATTAAAGAAAGGCACTAGGAACATTTGGAGTTGCATTGAATATCCTTTATAATATTAGCTGTTGTCCATTTTTGTTTGTTTAGGCTTTGGTGTTGGGGGAGGGGCGCGTTGTGCTGGATTACAGATGTGGGACACTGTGCCTGGTTCTGCTGTTGCATGAGGTTGTTCAGATTCCATATGGGAGGTCCCAATGGGATGTTCTGAAGCTTAAGTCAATAGGAGGGCAGGGGGATCGATCACTGAAGTGAAATTTGACTACAAAGAATGAGGAGTCTCCATATTTCACATTGCACACAAGTATAGTTGAGAATTGTGAAACATACAACCAGCACTTGTGGAGTAGAGCTCCTCTGGAACTTAACCAAACACAAAGTAAAGCTTTCCCAAAAGAAGTAGGAGCGTTTGCCTCTCAGTCCAGTTGCCTTATCTTCTTCTGTATGATAAACTACCCTTTGCCTCTCTTCTATAAGGAAACTGGTGATTTCATTTAGAGCTTTCTGGCTAGGATAAAAATCCTTATTTATATCTGTAAAAACCTTTGTTCTATGTAAGCTAACATTTACACATTCCAGGGATTAGAACTTGATTAATTTGGGAGACATTATTTACTTGGTTACAAGTTATAATTAAAAAAAAATCTTGAATGTTTGGCTAAATAAATATAATATCAATTGAAAAGAAAAAACTAAAAATAGAAAAATGTTAAATTAAAAATGGAGAATGTTAAACTAAAAATGAAGAAATAGTTTCCAATAAGGTAAAGATTAATCTCCATGTCCATGTACATGCACACACACACACACACACACACACACACACACACACACATACACACGAACAAGTGTATGTCTATACACACACAAGTTTGTATAGGCTGACATGATTCCTATTGCATCTTCAGTTTCCCTATAAACCAAGGTTTTGTTTGTAATTAAACAAAAAAAGACAGACATGGTAGTGTAAACTTACAATCTCAGCATTTAGAAGACTAAAGCAAGAGGCTCCTGACTTAAAAGCCAGTCTGGGCTCCAGGGAAAAATTCTTTCTAAAAACAAAACAAAACAAAAAAACAGGAATAAATAATTAAAAACAAAACAAGATTTAAGATATATTTCAGAGCCTTTAACTGAGACTGCCAAAATGACAAAAATAAAGGTTGGGCTCTGGGTAGACAGATCTAGAACTAAGGTATTTTGAAATTTCATTGAATTAAAATAGCTTTTTGAGATTACTGTAGGTTAAAGAATTATTTTAAAGGCAACTTCAAAGATAAGACATAACTGAATTTGCAAATGCCTCTCTCAAATTATAATCTCACTTCACTACTTCCTTCTAAACCACATGAGAAGGTAAGAAACAATATGAGCTATAATTACAATAACTCACATTTGTATAGTAATTTATAGTTTACAAAGCTCTGGACCTACCTCATCTAACTCTCATTTAACTCTAGACACAATCTGGTGAAACAGGCAGTGTGGTATTACCACTCCTATTCTGCTGATGAATACATAGATAAGATGTACATAATAAGAAAATAACTTGCTCAGAAATATAGCAAATAATTTTAGACCTTCTACTTATTGACTGTCCATATCCAGTGTATTTTTAAGTAGACTAATATTAAGTGTGAGATAATAATGTAATGGATTTCATAAATTCAGAAAATTTAAAATCGACATCTGATAGACAGAGATTCTTGGCTGATGGGCTATTTGTCCTGCTGGAACCCTGGCAGCTACGCACTCTTCCAATCTGGCTCCTCCATGTTTGTCTGAAGCTACCTCTGAGCTGTCCGTAAACTTCATCCAAATATGGAGATATTCCTGACATACAAAAATGCTGGCAACATGACCAACAATCTGGTTTTTATTTTGGTTCTCTAGATTTGTCTAATGAGCATATCTTGGAATCAAATTTTAAGTTAATCATACAGTATTAATGAATTCAAAATTGGTTTAAGTTATTATATAAAGACTATAGGGACCCTCAGAAAAGCACATATCATCCACCTACCCCCCCCACATCCATCCATTCATCTATCCACTTAATAGTAGCTAATTATCTCTGATGGGCAGACACTGAATCAAAGATGAAGAAAATATGATTTTCCTATTAAGATGCTTAAGTCAATAAGAGAGAGAAAGATATAAAACAGATCAATAATAGATCGATAAAATAAGACATACTAAATCTACCATTAGAGCTATATGTAAACTGTTCTCAGGCAGAAAAGCATTACAGGAAGTCTATCTGAAATGCACCTTTTGTATGCATGTGAAAGGAGCACTGGGAATGAAGAGTAAGAGATGAGAACAGAGGACAAGGAACAGAGCCATGATACACCATGCACTTCATTAGCTGTACCTCTGCATTATCCAAATCAAGATGCCTAAAGCCTAGAATCACATCTTTCCTCCATGTTTCTACCACAGGCTCCCAAACAAGTACAGCAGTCATGAGAGAGATTCTGGGCAAGGCTGTTTTGTTAGCATCAGCGGATACTACTGTGGCATTCTAAGCTGAGGAGCCACGCAGGACCATGCACTTGAGTGGAGGCCTGATTTAAACAGAAAAGGAAGTGGAAATTGATTTTTTTTCAAACTCTGTGAAACCCCAGGGTGAGTGGGTGATTCCTGAGAATCCAAGAATCCAAGGAATCAAAAGCTTAAGGGACTTCTCAGGGCTTCTCACTCTTGCTTGGCTTTCTTCTTCACATTGCTGTGTTTCCATTTGACCCATGCCTTCAGTCTGACAGTTTACTGGTTTATATGAGATGGACTCTTGCTCTTTTTTTGCCAGGGCTGACTTTGAGCAATAGTCTTTCTAGTCTCAGCCTCCTCAGTAGTTAGGGTTACAGATATGCGCTACTAGTGAATGGCTGGAACAAGAATTGTTGATGCTCAACATTGTCATTCTCTAACCTGGACTGTTATCAGCATTCCTTCTGGTGGACAATCCTGACCCTTAGTGTGTATGTGTGTGTGTGTGTGTGTGTGTGTGTGTGTGTGTACATATATGTACACATCTAGTAGACTGTATTTACAAAGCCAAAAATAAAACACAAAGTATAAAAAGTAAAGCTAGAGAAGGAATCATGGGTGAGACCAGAGAGCCTTATGTGCCATTTTAAGTAGTGGAGAACATTGTCTAGTGCCCAAAAGAAACAGAATGTGAGCCAGAAATGTATTTTCAAATTTTATGATTACCACAGCAAGCAAGTCCTTGACTGCTTGGTCACGCTGCTAGCTTTCAGTTTTCTGGGGCAGCAGCTCCAAGACAATCTCATCTACCCACCCACTTCTCCTGGAGATGAGCCTTTTCCATGAGTACTAACACTCCTTATGTGAACAGACCCCAATCTAGTTGCCTGCGTTTAAGACATGCCTAAATCCCAGTGGGGATGACATTCGAGGCCCTAGCTTCAGTGACTCAGTGAATAGGGATGGTGCAAATGATAAATCAGATGTGTAGATAAGACTTCAGGGTTTAATGTTAGAAATGTATGGGGGGGCATACCGGGCATATTAAACTCAAAGCCTTACATTTGCAAGCCTTCTATTACTTGAATCACCCTCCTATTTCTTTTTACTTTCAGTTTGTCTTTCAGAGAGAATCTCATGCTATCTTTGCCCCAGGTCAGCCTTATATCTTAATCCTCCTCCCTCTGCTTTCCAGAGTAGTCTCATGATGTGCACACCCAGAAATGTTGATATTGAGACAGTAATAGGACACCAAGAAAATACGAACAGGAGATATTTGAGCTAAAGCTGAAAACATAATTTAGGATTTCCTCAGTATATGGAAAACTAAGATATAAAATTGATGAGATTCCCAGAAGAGAGAGCACCTAGAATGAGAAGAAATACAAATGAGAAAGAAGAAAAATGCTGAATGAAAAGATGTCTGTGAAGGACAAGAGTCAGAGAAGAGACCAGAAGAGGCCATGTCCCCGAGGCACAAGAGTGGACTGGTTAGCGAGTCCTAGAAGGAACTCATCACTCACTCTTTCAACTCTTACTTATTGACTGCCTGCTCTGTGCCATAGGTACTGTGGCACAGCAGAAAACAAAACATACAGAATGTCCAGGTGAGATTCTGACTCTGGTATGACCATAGCAAAGAGGTCCAGAGAGACAAAGAACAGCTCCACTCAACTAAAAATGGTCTTGGTGTAATATGAGAGCAGTTCCAGCAAGATTAAACTCTGATGTGTGATGGATTGTTAGGAGCTGAGAAAATGGAGTACTGCTAGTGGACATACATTTTTAAAATGATATATGTATATATTTTATTGTTATTGTAAAGGTGATAACACAGAGGGTCACAGTTACGTAAGTCAGGTAATGAAATGAGTATACTTGGGCTGGGAAGGTGGCTCAGTGGTAGAGCGCTTGCCTTGCATGCCTGAGGCCCTGGGTTCAATTCTCCCTAGCACCACATAAGCAAAAAGGAAAAAAGCTGGAAGTGGCACTGTGGCTCAAGTGGTAGAGCGCTAGCCTTGAGCTGAAGAGCTAAGGGACAGCGCCCAGGCCCAGAGTTCAGGCCCCATGACCGGACCCCCCCCAAAAAAATGAGTACACTTCTTTTTGAAACAGGGTCACCTCTCCACTGGCTCTCTCCCAGTTTTTCTCTCCAGTCCACAGTTGTAGCATTCATTTTCAACATAGTGTCTAGTATCACTGCTGCATTTGTTCACCATTTGTCCCTTACCCTTCTCAAAACTGATAAATTCAAACAAAACAAAGGTACAGAAAAGAGCAACACCAAACAGAAAAAAACCTTTGTTTCCAGTTGATAGAGTTCATTTTTGTAACTATTATTTTATATGATCATATGCATATAGCTATATGTATATATAGCTATACATGGCTATTTATATAGATAGCTGTATAGATAGCTATATGTATATATAGCTATACATGGCTATTTATATAGATAGCTGTATAGATAGCTATGTATAGCTATCTAGACATATAGCTATATAGTTTTTGTGATCCTCTCCTAAAAATATCCTCCTTTGGACTCACTGAATGAATGAATGTCTCATTTTAAAAGGAACAATGATATATCTGACACAGATTGAAATGGAAGTTTTTCTCTTTGGCCAAAAGCCTTGCATGCATTCTTGCCTGTATATATCACAGGCTTCTAGAGAAAGGAACCCAAGAAGATAAGGAAGCTGAAGCTTTCAAGGAGAACACGTGATGGGTCCAGGTTCTAGAACAGAAAGGCAGTGAGTACGCCAGATCCTTATAAATTAAGAGCTACCTGGTGGGTATGCCTTTAGAAACGAAATCCTTCTTTCCCCCACTGATACAGCATCCATGTGCAAAGCAAGCCTAGGGCTACACTTAGGATTTTTCTCTAGGGGAGAACAGCCATTTCTCCTCCCCCTTCACATCCTGGGTACCTTCCACTCCATCTATAGTATTTTAGGAACTAGGACAGGACCCAGAGTGGCCTCCCCAGCCTGTTCTGTTCAGTTGTGGTTTGCTTGCACAACTCTCCAACTAATCAGGTATGTTTTTAGGAGGTTTTTTTTTTTTTTTTTTGTCGGTCATGGGACTTGAACTCTGGGCCTGGGCGCTGTTCCTCAGCTCTTCAGCTCAAGGCGAGTGCTCTACCACTTGGGCTATAGCGCCACTTCCGGTTTTCTGGTGGTTTATTGGAGATAGGAGTCTCACAGTCTCTCCTGCCCGGGCTGGCTTTGAACCTCGATCCTCAGATCTCA
>NW_012267373.1:548448-601047 GCF_000151885.1 Dipodomys ordii | reverse complement strand
AGTGGTGCTGTGGCTCAAGTGGTAGAGTGCTAGCCTTGAGCTGAAGAGCTGAGGGACAGTGCCCAGGCCCAGAGTTCAGGCCCCACAACCGGACCAAAAAAAAAAAAAAAAAAAAAGAATTTACCTGATGAAAGGACTCTCCATCCAGGAATGGTTTGGCAACTGATATTTATATCTAAGCTGCTCCAGGATCTAAGGCATCATTTTGCCTTCTGAGGGAAGCAGAGCCAGAGCCAAGAATTTCAGTGTAGGTACTTTATTTAGAATATACAGGAAACTCTTCTACAGGAGTGGGGAAGGGAGCAGAGCTGGTAGCAGGTAATAATGAATATGCCATTGAGCCACTGTCACAGTAAGTAAATGAAGGCTAACCTCTTGGGAAAATTTGAGAAAATGGTGACTAAATCTCAGATTTACTCCATCCAAGGAGAATGGAACTGATTTTTTTAATCTATCAATTCTTAGGAGTCATTGAGTTGGGGGCTGCTCCTGAGAAGTGCTAATTCCCCAGAACTTCTAGATTGCTGGAAGATCTGTAAACAAAGCCTTTAGACTCAGAGACACAGATCCTGGCAGCTGGAGTCAGTTGGAGCTACAGAAAGCTTGTGGGAACACAGGGGAGTGTGGAGTGGCAGAACTGAAGAAACCTGCAATGCCTCTCCCAAACACAGCTTTAATGTGATTGGACTTCCCTCTTGATCTCTGGGTTTTGTTTTTCTCCTGTTTCCAAGCATGAAAGAGAATCTGATGGATAATCTTGATTCATCCTTATCCTCCTTGGTACAGGGCTTAGTGCCCTGGATAAGCTCAAAGGTCACTGCTCAAACTCTAGACTGGTTGTTCTGGATCTAATACATACCACCAGCTCCTGTTTCAGAGCATGAACAGAATCAAGTGAGATAAAGCACAAGGGTGTCTGCTAGAGAACAGCCTGGGGCTGTGAGCAGGACTGACATGACACACATTCTTCTGTTCCTACAAAGACAGATGGCAGAATTGGAGCTTCATGTGGCTTTGCATATGTATAATTACCTCACTAGATGAAAATGGTGAGACTTAAAAGTCATCAGAATGCCTAACCTGAAGATTTGGGGGGTTCCCCTTTAGAATAGAGTGTTTCCTTTGGCTCCTCCAAACTTAAGACTTTACTCTCACCATTTCTTCTCACTTGTGTCCATGGATACAATGATGGCTATATGCAGGTTTTCATACTAAAAAATGTTATGATCTTGGCTTTCAGGTATAGGCTGAGGTATAGGTGAGGACACTCTTCTAACTGTGCTCCCAACCACCATCTTCATGTTCCCTTGAAGAGCATCCCAACCCCCACCCCCACGGTCTCTCTCCCTGCTTCCTTTATTCTGCATTCACTAAAGTTTATTTTTTATTATTTGTTTATTGTTAATTTTCTGACTCACAAGTGAACTTCATGAGAGCAGAGGTCCAAATGATTTTGAAGTAAGGATGCTGAATCTAACAGGTGCCATCTTGCCCACATAGTGGATGACAGGGTATTGGCTTTAACTGGTGCCACCTTGTCTTCATGGTGGAGGCAGGGACATCCCACCTCCCAGAAGATGAGTGTGCCTGAATTCCTAGAGGCAGGGGCGGGGACTTGGACAATGGACCTGCCAGTCTCGGGTGATGAGCTCTAAAGCTCCCTGTGACCCTGCCCCCTGACCTGACCTATTACACCCAGACCAGTTCAGACACCATTATGCCATGCCACATGTCTCTGTGTTTGCGTCCTGTCTCCTGGCTCTTCTCTAACCATCGCGTTCCACTTCAGCTCTCCATTGGAGCTAATCTGGTTTGTTGATATTTTCTGCTTTTTCTCTCCTCTCTGGCTCTCAGGGCTGCAGGTCTTTGTGACACGATTCTACTTCATTCACTGGCCTTCTAACAAAGACTCCCAATCCGATCTCCCAAAATGTGGCTTCTCTGTTTTCTTGCCACACAACAATTTTATGAAGAAAGTAAGGCCTTTAAGGCTTTTTCTAAGAAAAGGCATGAGAGATCTAGTTTGGATTGTTCCAATGGCATCTGTTACATGTCCAATATTGGGACAAAGACAAGTTCTGTGGTGGTGGTCAACCAGGGCAGCAGGGAATCAGCTCAGAGATAGAAAGCCTATTGGAAAGCTAAGGTATTAGGAAGACTAATAGAGCAGGAGCAGATGAGATGGGCAGCAAGCAACATAGAAATATATCTAGTAGGGAATATCTGTCAGGGTGAAGGGCAGAGGTAATCATGATAATCATGCCTCATATATAATGCCTCATGGTTAAACACAGTGGTCCTTGCCAAGGGCCATCCCTGAGGAGGAAAACTGAGTTGAGGAGGGAATTCTCAGTAGCCACATTGCTGATGTCAGCTGCACCACCATGACCTACACTCAGCACGCCAGAGCTGCCAAAATAAGCAGCTGTGGAGATTGAGTTTCCAGATCTAGAATTCACTGAGCTTCTGGAAAAAGCAGTTTGCCCTCATTTGTAAACACTAGGAATCAGCACTTACACTTACTTACTTTTGGTCTTCCTTGTATTTCTGACTTTGGAAATTCACACATTGGATATTAATTATTAAGTAAAATTTAAAAAGCATAGCTTCCTATTTTCCTTGACTTGACCAGTAAGTTCATGTTAGAGGAAATATCAAATGGCACTTAACATCTATGTCATCCACGGAAGATATTCTTTGGAGAAATGGGATAAATGAGAATAGCTTCTACTGGAAATGTACTTACAAAGACTTGAGACTGCTGCTAACATACCAAATAACTCTCTGATCAAGGGAAGTGTGAGTACAAGCTGATTCTATCCAAGTATAAGGACAGTGTGACATTGACTTTTGGAAAGACAGGGCAATTAATAGGCTTTGAAATGATATAACAACATAATCACTAAGAGTAGTAATGAATGGAGAAGAAATAGACTTCTGTAATACATGAGAAACAAGTTTTACAAGTGCATGGAATTGCTAAATTGTAAGTGTAAATGGTTTGGATATGAGGTATCCCCACCCCTCAAAGAAAGTTCATGAAGTGAAAAGTTAGTTCCCAAGGCATCAGTGCTTAGAGGTAGGGTCTGGAGAAGTGGTAAAATCAGGAGGGCTCTGACTCCATCAGTATAAGGATGGACTCGTGATTTGGCAGTATTTGGGAAGTGGTAAAACTATTAGGAGATGGAGCCTTGTTGGAGGAAATAGGTCATTTGGGGCATGCCTTTGATATCTTGTCCCCTGCCTCTTCTTGTCTGTCTGCCTCTGTTTCTAGCTCACATGAGGTGAGCATGATACTCTCCATGATGATGACCTCCCTTACCATAGACCCTTAGCAATGGAGCCTAGCTACCATGCACTGAAACCTCTGAAGTCAGGATCCAAAAGTCTTTCTTCTTTTTAAGTTGTTTCCACCAGTTATTTGTAACAGAGACACAAGATAACTAACACAGAGGGCGTTCGTACTTGAAAATATCCAGATGTTCAAATCCTGGATCAAGGTGTGAACAATGTGTCACACAGACATGTCACTGAATAAAAGAAGGTCTCCAGGGAAGACAATTCAAAGAAAGTAACTCCAAAGAATTTTCCAAGCTTATCAAAAATTCTCTCTTTAAAGAATGAATTCCCTTTCTTCCATTTCAATACACATTATTCTTCTTAGCCAGATTGATAATAATGATGTATTCTGAGATAATGTTGTTAAAAATAGAATATCAAAACAAGGAACCAATGTTCAATCAATATACAAATTCCTGAGGATTCTAATCATGGTCTCTAACATTAACATCTTTTGTTGTGTTGTTGGTCGTGGGGCCTGAATTCTGGGCCTGGGCGCTGTCCCTCAGCTCAAGGCTCAATGCTAGCACTCTACCACTTGAGCCACAGCGCCACTTCTGGTTTTTTCTGCTCATATAGTGCTGAGGAATCGAACCCAGGGCATGCAAGGCAAGCACTCTACCACTGAGCCACCTTCCCAGCCCCATTGGTATGCTTTATAAATTGAACACTGACATTCAAGCACAGACATGAATGAGCTGTGAGATTCGGTTTTGTGGGATCTTAGAGAAGAATACCTGCAGCCATGAGGTGGTCCACTGGAGGGACTTAGTTTTACTGTCACAGGAAATTTTTAGAGGTTTAGGGGCAGAGAAATGTCAGGATGTGATTTTCTTCTAAAAGAACCACTTCAACTTCTGTAATAGGAATAAACTGAGTTGAAGGACTTGACAGGAAACCAAAAGGCATAAATCAGAAAACCTGTTACAAAATTACTCTGGCTACTCTGTTCTTTTATCCAGATGAAATGTGCTGGCTCAGAACAAAGGCAATGGAGTGAGGATTGGTTGAATTCTAGACAAGTTTTGAAGGCATCAGAAGGAGGTAACAACCGCCTGGATATCGAGTGTCAGAGAAAGGAAAAGAGGCTAACACTATGTTAGGCTAACACTAACATTTGACTTGAACAAATGGAAGGATTGAGTTACCTGCCATCAGCTGAAAAGTGCAAACCTATGGGTGAAGAGAGATGTGAGAATAAGACAAGGTAGGGCAATCAGAAGTTCTATGCTCAACCAATTTGAGTTTGAAATACCAGTTATGGTAGTTATCCTGATCTCAGGAGAGTGGTCTGCTTCTGTGCATGTACTTGGAGGAGTATTGATGCTATAGAACTGAGGGAATAGAGACAGTGAAGCAAAAGGGGATAGTTAGCCTAGGGACTCTCCAGGTGAGGGAGAAGAAGAACCAGCAAAAGAGGAGAAGGAACAAAGAAAGGGATAGGAGAAAAAATACCAGGTTGTCCTAAAAGGCAGGTGACAAAATTTTATTGAGCTTGAAGAACTTAATGCTAATAGATCTGAAAATGTAAGAACCAAGAATTGATCAGTGTATTCAACAAACTGGAGGCTACTGGTAACTTCAATCAGAATCATTTCAGTCCAGTTGCCAACAAGAGAGGCCTTATTATGCTGGCCCTATGAGAGAATGGGATGAAAATTAAGTAAGAGAAGTACAAAAAACTTTTCTAGGTCATCTTTGACTAAGTAGAGAAATGGAGTAGGTAGTAGCTGACCAAGAAACACAGGTCAAGAGTAGAGTTTTAACTCACAGCTTATATGATCTTCCAAGGTAATGAAATGTCTCAAATTGGTTTTGTCTGTTTTGCTTTGCTTTGCTTACTCCATCCATTTAAGGATTAATGATACGTTTATTGAATCAATGAGTACTCTCTGAACCAATATATTTTTAGCAGAATTTACACATCCATACTAGTAAACTATGCCCCAAATGTAGTTCAGTAAACCTCCCCCAACTTCTGCCCATTGACTGGTCCTAAGTATCAACTTAAATCTCTAAGCCTCATACACATCAATAAAAATTTTTACAGGGATAAAAGTCATTGCTATTCTCTCCCTGGAGATGACCTGCTTTGAAAGTGCATTTGTTTCCTTATAAACTTTTCTATCACCCTCACTTAAAAAATAAAAGAGTGGTTTTGTTTTCTTTGAAGATGAGAGAATTTACAGTGAGTTTCTATGGTGATGGGAATGAGCCAGTAGAGAGCAAAACTTCAGTGGGAGAAACTTTAGTCTCTTGCCCTTTCTCTGTTTTTCCCAGGCTAGGTTCATTTCCTCTTTTGCTCTATTTCCCTCTTTAGCTAACCTGGACCTGTGATATCTTAATGGTGCTTTTACTAACCCACTAGAATGCTCCCTTCCCAGGTCTACCATTTTCTTCTTCTCTGGAACTTGTAAGTTTCCAGTTGGGTTTATTGCAATTGATTCATGCTTCCTAACCTTATTTGAACCCAGAAGGCTTTCCAAGTAGTTCTTCATTCTTATATTCTTTCATTGTTTACTTCCTAGCAAATGGCCAAGAGTGCTTACTCCGATTATTTTTTATTCTCATTCACAATTCATTCAATACAAATGTACAGGGCAACAACTGTGTTGCAGACACTGGAGCTGCCCTGACCACTAATGCTTCCCCTGCCCTGAGCCGATGAACTTTCCCCTACTTCACTGAAGAGACTGATGGAATTGTTTGATTTTCTCCCTTATATTTACTGTCTTTGAATGTATCCTTTCCATTATTGCTTCTAAAAAATAAAACTGTTCTGCTTTATCTCAAAGACTAATTCTTCCATTTAGCTCTCAATTTTATTACTTCTTACATTTTAAACCATGGTTGTTCTACCCATTAATGTCACCAAAACCCACTTCATCTTTAGTGTTGCCCCTACACAGATCCTTCCTTTTTCCTAGAGACAGCAACTATAGGGCTTTTTCTGTTTGTCAGTCGTGGGGCTTGAACTCAGTGCCTGGGCATTCACTGTTCCTGAGTTCTCACAGACTTTCATGCTCAAGCTGGCTTTGAACTGTGATCCTCAGATCTCAGCCTCCTCAGTAGCTAAGATTATAGGCCCTGAGTTCAAGCCACAGAACAGTCAAAGCGAGTGTGCACATACATACACATGTTACACTTAGAATCTGGACATAATTTGTGGTGCTTTCATTAATGGAAATTTTAGCTTAAAATAAGTGCTTTGACTAGAGGGAAAGAAATCTTGAAGATTGTTCATTTGTCTTGAAAGTAGCCATATGACACTGTTGAGAATAAAATCTCTGCTTTATGGAAGCTGGGGTCTTGTGTGTGTAGAGAATTTGTGTGTCTGGCCTATGCAGAGGGCTCAGTGGTGATGTCATTTCTCCACGGAACTCTGAAGGAAGATCAGATCCAGAGGTAAAAAACCACAGGCTTTCAATGTGTTGACCTTGAAGAATGTTGAAGAATTTTTGTGATATTCTTATAGAAATTTCAGTAGGTTGGTGAGTGACCAGGTATTGGTTGACTTCTACTATACTAAAATTTCTTTTCTCTGTCATACTTATGAGTTAGTTTCCTATTGAGACTGTAACAAATTACTACCAATTTAGCAACTGCAAAAGAAAAAAAGAGAAAGAACGGAGGAAAGAAAGAGAGAAAGACAGGAAGAAAAGAAAGGAAGGAAGGAAAACAACAAGATTATTATTATTATTACTATTATTATTGTTATTATTATTACTATTGCCAGTCCTGGGGCTTGAACTCAGGGCTTGAATTCCCTGAGCCTCTGTTTTTGCTCAAGGCTAGCACTCTACCACTTGAGCCACAGTGCCACTTACAGTGTATGTGGTACTGAGGAACTGAACCCAGGGTTTCATGCATACTAGGCAAGCACTCTACCACTTAGCCACATTCTCAGCCCAAGCTTATTATTTTATAGTGCTGGAGCTTAGAAATCCCAAAGCAGTAACCTGCTTCTCTGCCTTCTCCAGCTTCTGAGGCTGCCTGGTTCTTTTTTTTTTTTATTTAATGTCCCCTTATCAGTTTATCTGTCATCACATGTCCTCCTCTGATTCAGATCCTGCTGCTTCCTTTTCTGGAAGCTCCCCGTGGTTATATTGCACCCACCCAGATTATCATGGATGATCTCACCTTCTCAAAATTTCCTAATTTAATTACATCTGCAAATTCTTTTTTTTTTTTTTTTTGGGCTGGTCGTGGGGCCTGAACTCTGGGCCTGGGCGCTGTCCCTCAGCTCTTCAGCTCAAGGCTAGTGCTCTACCACTTGAGCCACAGCGCCACTTCCGGCTTTTTTCTTTTGCTTATGTGGTGCTGAGGAATCGAACCCAGGGCCTCAGGCATGCAAAGCAAGCACTCTACCACTGAGCCACCTTCCCAGCCCCCAAATTCTTTTTTTCCATGTAAAGAAACACAGTGTCAGGGAAAGATGTGGATGCCTTTCAGAAGCCCTTGTTCTGCCCACCATACCTTCTTTGCTTGGTTGTTGTTAAGTCTGTTGTAAGTCTGCTCTGGGGTCCTCTTTCACTGATCTCCATATTCCCTCGAATTTTGGAATAGAACACAACATGCACTCAGTAAGTATTACTGGAACTGACTGAAGAGCTTTGGTGTGAGGTAAGGAGGTAGACAAGAGTGAGTACCCTACTGGAAATGAAATTAGAAAGGAAGTTTAGGGTATCCGAAGGAATCCACACCACTTGCCTGCAGTGAGGTGGCTGAGCCTAAATAATTTCTTGCAGACATCGTGGTGCCTAGCCAGGATATGGAGGAGCCTGTCCACCCAGCTCCAAGACCTAGAGGTGAGGCAAGCCATCCTTTGAAATGCAGATGCTTAGCTCAAGGTGAGCTAGGAGGGTTCTGTGTCAGAGAAATGCAGATGTCATCTTGTTTTCCTGGTGGGGGAGGGTGACACCCCCCAACCTCCTCAGGTGACAAGCATACACAGATCCCTGGAGACACTGGGCTGACAGGTTGCTGAACCTGTCAGTCCGTGCCTGGGACTGGAAGTATCCTGTGACCTTGTCCCCTGCCCAGACCCTATTTAGGGCTGGAACAACTTATGCACCAGGATGCCATGCCATGTGTGTCTCCGCAATCCTGCCCACTGTCCTGGCTCCTGGTTCGTCTCTGGTCATCATGGTGTCCCAATTCAGCTCTCCATCTGAGCTGAATTGGTTTGTAGGTATTATTTTGTTCATTCTTTCCTTTCTGGCCTGTTTTCTAACCATGTTATGTGTTATTTGGGGGCTGCAGGCCTTTGTAACAACTGGCTGTCTGCAGCCTGGTAACTGTGCAAAAAAAGATTCTAATATTCCATCTTCTGAAGTGTGGCTTCCCTGATAGCAACGGGCATCTGAAGGAACTGGCCACAAGACACACTGCTTGCCCAGACAGTGATAAAAGATGGAATTGAAGGAAAGATTGCTCCCTGCCTAACTGGCTGGTGGACATCTTGAAACATGTGTGCAGGGTACTAACTGGATGAAATGTTTTAGAAAGCACTTGCTTTCCCGATGAACCACATATGCATTCATGTTGATTGGCTCACCAGAAAATTCACTGTAACATGTTTTTGTTGTTGTTTATGGTTCCACAGTTTGAACTCAAGGCTTTGCTCTTGCTAGACAGACATGTTGCCACTTGAGCTACATCTCTACCCATTTTTCTTGTTATTATTGAAATGGGGGTCTTACTTTCCCTCTCAGCCCTTCTGGACCACGATCTTCCTATTTACACTTTCTGAAGTAGTTGGGATGACAAGCAGACCTCCTTGTCCAAATACTGGTTACAATGGGGTTTCATGAACTTTCTTCCTTCCATGGATGGCCTTGAACTTCAGACCTCACTGTCTCTGCCTCTCAAGTAGCTAGCATCGCTTATTACATGGCATTTGGTGTAATTTCTTTTAATTTAGAGGATTTTGGTAAATGCTATCAGACCAATCTCTGATCCACTTTGAAACAGTGTCCTAGATGTGTATATACAGGATATGACAACGCCCTTGATTGGGCAAATAAGAAGGGAGGCCAAAGTTGCCTGACAAGGTTGGAGATAACTTTTACAGGGGCATCAGACAATGGCAAATAAAGAATGCAAGAACTCTCCTAAGGAATGAGACTCTACAAAGTAAAACAAAATGAAGACAAGTTAAGATGAAGAGATAATCAAGGAAGATGAAGAAGGCAAATAGTAATATAGGTAGAATAAACTAATGTGTAAGACACTGTGACACACAGAAGCTAAAGAAAGGGGCAGTTCTTCTGGGAAAGTGTGTCAAAACTAACACTGGTGTTTTGCTGAACAGGGCATTGATGCGATGTGGACTGGTGGTGGATCTAGAGCCTTGGTCTCTGGCTCCAAAGCTCTTCATCCTTCCTGCTCCCAGCTTCTGTGAAGTTCTACTCAAGCCTCCATTCTCTACCTAGCTGCTGGCCCAGCATCTGCTTTAGTTTATAGCAACATAGCTTTGGGCACTGACTTATCCTGGTCCTATGGGGATTTCTCATGAGTGTTAGATACCTGTTATTTCCCACTTTAGACTTGGTGTTCCTCATTTTTTATTTCAGCAGTGTGACCTCCTAGGTCTGACTTCTACAGCTGTTTGTGTTCTCATGAAAGTTAGCCTTTGGTCCTCTTCCCATTTGGGATAATTTCCAGGTAGCTACTATGAGGTTCTTTCTCTCTGTAGCATAGACAATCAAAACGGATAGAATGACTTGAGAGATAGAATGAAGCTCAAGCTTCATTCTCTGCACTTTGCTACCACAGCACAAACACAAGAATCTAAAAGAACTATGGGGAACACAGAGGGCTGTGAAAGAAAGTAGGAAAGGAAAAGCAGTGCAAAGAAGCAATGCATGTGTCTTGTCACACAAGCACCAGCTTGATCTAGTTGTGTACTGGTCCCTGAATGAGCACACTGGAAACTTTCAGGTGGCAACTGAGAACAGCTGGTGTGGGTGACATGCGATGGAAGAAGGCATCTCCTTATAGCAGCTTCTGATAAGAACATGGTTTCAGGACAGTCTACCTCCCTTCCTTAAAGAAAGCCCTCTCTGCCCCACTGAGTTCTTAACTTCCAGTGTGGCACCTTTGTTTTCTTGATCTTGTTAGACAGAAAGGGGAGTGGGAGGGGGAGGAAAAAGGGGAGGAAGTTGCGTTTCCAGCACTGTTGGGTGGTGTTTCTGGACTATCTTTTCCAATCTAGGCTAGTGGTCAACTGGCTTGCTCAACTTCCTCTACTTGGCCTAATTTAAATCTCTGAAATGAATACCGTTTTGGACTGTGCAGTTCCTTCCACCCATAAATGTGCTTTAAAGTTTTGAAGCAGTATCTAAGACATTTTAGCCCTGGTCTCATCTGAAGAACACTTCCGAGTCTACACGTAAAGATTATTAATATAAATTGTTTATATTACCAAAGTAGTTGCTCATATCAATGAGTACTGCCAGTGCCTGGTGTGATAGTGCACACATATAATCCCAGCACTGAGGAGACTTAGGCAGGAGATGAGGAGATTGAGCACAGTCTAGGCTACATGGTCTCAAATTAATATATAAGCTAATAAGTATTCACATATGTATTTAAAAAGATGATAGCACAGTACACAATTGTCCTTATTAGCTGACCAGCTTCTCGAAGGATTGTCCTTTTTTTGTGTGTGCATATGTGCTGGTACTGTGGCTTGAACTCAGGGCCTAATCACTATCCTTTAGACTCTTCCACTCAAGGCTGCCACTCTACCACTAGAGCCATACCTTAATTTTTTATTTTATTTTTTTAGCTGATTAATTGGAATTAAGAGTCTAACAGACTTTCTTCTCTGGGTGACTTTGAATTGTGATCCTCAGATCTTAGCCTCCTGAGTAATTAGGATTACATATAGGCATGAGCCACTGGAACCTGGTGACTATTGTCAATTTGAGATGATTAACATCATTATTTTCTCCTAATAGTCATGAGTATTTATCCTAAGATATAAATATATATGTATATGTATATAAATTGACATATATATGTATACATACACACACACACACACACACACACACATATTAATTGTAAGGTCTGCCAGAGCCATGCTGGCCCTGTGTAGATACCTCCCTACCTCTTGTCTAAGTTCCCACTCAGTTATCTGTATTACCTAGGTAACTGGCACACCTAGAAACAGTCACCTCTCCCTCCTGCTAGGTCACATCCTGGGCTGAGGGTCCCAGGCCATGAGGTTACATCCAGATCCAGCACATCCTGGTCTGAGGGTCCCAGGCCCTGAGGTTACATCCAGATCCAGTGTGGCCACATCTTTCTCTGACCTGGCCACACCTATTCCTGTCCAGGGCCTAGATAACTCCTCCTGTGCACAGCTGGGGCAGCAGCTTGGTAAATAAACTTCTTTTCCTGACTGAATACTGAGTGGTGTTCTCTTCATCTGCTACCTAATGAAACCTACCTATTTAATATACCTTACATTAATGTATGTGTAAATGAATGTATATGTGTATGTATATATGTAAATTACTATACTATGTATGTACATACACATACAGATTGGAGAGATTGGGTTACAGCTTTAAAATGTGAAGATTGAATTATATCTTTAAATTTACAAGAATGTCATCAAATGTAAAGCAAAGTTGTATTCTAAATGATAGAGTGCGTATCACTGGAGTTGCTTTTCCTGAGAGTAAAATCAAATGCTGACTAGTAAGAGCCCTTATGCATTCATGAAACTGTTACAATTTATTGTCATATATTCTCTATTCTTTCACCGGGCCCCTGCACATCTATTGGTTGGTGGGTCCTATTAGTACCAGAGAGCATGCAAACAACGTATGTTACATATTTTTTTTATCTCTTTCAGCAAACAATTTTGATGATCTCATTTGTGACAAGTGCCATTTCAGAGACTTGCTGGGATGGGCAGAGAACTTATGCAAAACCTAGCAGCCTCTGAAGTCTTCCTAGAAGGAAAGGTTGGCAGGAGTGATAAACTGCTATAACACCTCTTGCTCTGTATCAATTCTGTGTTTTAAGTGGCCTTGGGGATTGGGAGCCACCTAATAGGCCATGTTTAGTGCAAAAAACAAGGGTTTGGGGGCTGCATCTCAACTCTACCATGTAATAGCTGCAATTGTGGAACAATGAACTATTTTAAAACCAGTTTTTTTATCTGTAAAATTATCTGAGAAATTTATAACTTTATAGAGGATATGTATATGTGTGTGCATATATATATATATAGAGAGAGAGATAGATAGATAGATAGATATAGATATATATTTAGTATAGTCTAATTTAGCACAGCTCCTTAAGTCAGACTACCTAGATTCAAATTCTGGCTCACCCATTCACTTGCTGTGTGATTAGGGTTAGCTGCTAACTGCCTTTAAGCTTCAGTTTCCTCAATATAAATAATAATCATAAAATGATCCTTACCTTACTGGTAGTTTTGATGCACCAGTGAGATTACCTTCAGAAAGAATCCAGCTTAGTTCTTATCTGAGTGTTCAAGTGAATGCAAGCTGTTATTATGGAAAACACGGTGGTAGCTATTTCCTGTTCTCTTAACTGGGTTGCCCTGTAACTGCACACTGTGGTGCTGGGAGTGCCCAGAGGCATACTCTCTACAAAGAATTTCTTTCTTTTTTTTTCTCTTTCTCCTCACAGAGTGTTCTGGCACACATTAGTGAAATGCCTTGGGGGAGAGGAACCTAGAAAGCCTGTTAGTGAACTATTTTCTTCACAACCAAATCCATGTGCTTTTTAGAAAAACCAGGTCCTGGAAAGAAGCCAGTTTGGGTAAGTGCCTACGACTGTAAAGAGACATGGAATGTTCTCTCCAAATTAAAGACAGATTGTTATCATCATTAATATCTTCAATGGCAGTATTTTTCAATATGGGTTATCAATTGAAATTGAACTTTATTCAGGGGGCAACTGCATACATGTTTCAAATAATATCACTTTGGCAGTGTTCTAATCCATTTTCTATTGTATTAATCAAAGTGAACTTTTAAAAAAGTTCACCAGAAAAACATAGGCTTTACTTTAAAAAGAAAACTGTTTTGCAAACCAGGCTGTCACACGTCATGTAACTGTAACCCCCTCTGTACAGTATTTTTACAATAAAAAATATATTAAAACAAAACCAGGCTGTCACAATCTTCAGTAAAAAATGAAAGTATACTCCAAAAGATCAAAGACAGGGTTTATATTGAGGGATTTCCTAACAAATTACCACTGTGCTCTGCCTATATAAATGAGAAATACAGTCATGCCTGTTCATGATTGGTTGATACTTAGATGTGTCTATAGTTCATTGTTTATTACTTGGGTCCAAGTAGTAAGATAAAACTTTCCTGAGGCTCTTTATCTTGGCAGTTTTTAAGAAAGAACACTCAAAGGACACAGGTTTATTTTATAGCTCCTTCAAAGATATAGAATCTCTGCATGACTCCCCCTCATCAAATGGATACCACACTCTACTCTGAAGTTAGCTCTAATTTAGCCATCTGAGAGTCTTATTGGAGTTTCAGCTTTTCTTAAAGTTCAACTGCCAGCCAGGGATAGTGTTTCACACCTCTAATCCTAGCTACTCAGCAGGTTGAGATATGAGGATTGCAGTTCAAAGCCAGCCCAGGCAGGAAATTCTGTGAGAATCTTATATCCAATTTACCACCAGAAAATGGGAAGTAGGGCTGTGGCTCAAAGTGGTAGAGCACTAGCCTTGAGCAAAAGAACTCTGGGAGAGCAGCCAGGTCCTAAGTTCAAGCCCCACACAAAAAAGACAGTTCCATTTCCATAAGAAAATAGTTGAGGCTGGGTAATTTGTAAAGACAAAATGTTGATTTTCAATCATGAAGATGACAAGTCCAGGACTGAGCTAAATTTGTGATAGCCTCATATAACTTCAGTTCATAGCAGAATGAGGGAAGGAAGCAGTCTCCTGAGGAAGCCAGAAAAAGGGGCTGAACTGACAATAATCAGTTCATTGTCACAGGATAGACTTTCAGCAGTCATGAGGGCTCTGGCTCTTTGACCCAAACACCTCTGCCAAGCTCCTCATCCCAACTCTGTCACAATGAGCAATGAGTTTCACAGTACAAATTTTGGAGGGACACACTCACACACTACTAGATAGTAATTCAGTTTCTAACAGTGGAATGATGTTTGGAGTTCAGGTGATGATTAAGATAAAGATTTTGGTTGTGAGCATGGCCTTGCCTGGGCCTTACCTTACGCTATGAAGGCCCCCATACCTACCTCCCTTGCCTGAAGTCCTGGCTCTTAGAGGATTCCTTGACTTTTTATTTTATTTTATTATTTTTTTGGGGGGGGGTCTGGTTGTGGGGCCTGAACTCTGAGCCTGGGCACTGTCCCTCAGCTCTTCAGCTCAAGGCTAGCACTCTACCACTTGAGCCACAGTGCCACTTCTGGCTTTTTTTCTTTTTGCTTATGTGGTGCTGAGGAATCGAAGCCAGGGCCTCATGCATGCAAGGCAAGCGCTCTACCTCTGAGCCACCTTCCCAGCCCCCTTGACTTTTTACTTTATGCAGTCCTGCTGACCTTTCTGTGGGAGTCCATGATGTTTGGCGAATGCATCAAGATTGGATGTCACTTTTACTTGGTGTATACAAGGGCATTCTAGGTCATGCTGATGTTCACTGTTAGGAAAAGACAAACAGATTTATGGGTTTTCAGTTTTCGCACAACATTGACTTTTCATTTTTGTACTTTTTGAACTTTTGCATGCCACTAAATGAATATGCTTATAAGAGTGGCTGTGTGTGGTTACTAGGGGCTAAAGGTGGGGGTGGGAGACAGAAAGTCTTTTCTCTTTCATTCTTTCACTTTCTTTCTCTACTCCATTCATTTTCTTGGGCATCACTGCCTTTGCCTCTTTTTCTCCTTCAAACACAGGCATGGTGTTATAATAGTCATACTTTACATTTGTGTAGCATCCTTTTCTTTACATTTTATTCTTGAAACAACCATATGAGATAGAGGGTGTTTAAGGTAAATATTATTATTATCATTGTAGAGATTTAAAAAATGAGATAGATGCTGGGCACTGGTGACACACCTGTAATCCTAGCTATTCAGGAGGCTACCTGAGGATGGTGACTCAAAGCCAGCCTGAGCAGTGAAGTCCATGAGACTCTTTTTTTTTGTCGGTCATGGGGCTTGAACTCTGGGCCTGAGTGCTGTCCCTCAGCTCTTCAGCTCAAGGCTAGCATTCTACCACTTGAGCTACAGCACCACTTCCAGTTTTCCTGTGATTTATTGGAGATAAGAGTTTCACAGACTTTCGTGCCCGGGCTGGTTTTCAACCGAGATCCTCAGATCTCAGCCTCCTGAGTAGCTAGGATTACAGGCATGAGCCATTGGCACCGGGCTTCCGTGAGACTCTTATCTCCAACTAACTACCAGAAAACCAGAAGCGATACTGTGGCTCAACTGGTAGAGTGCTTGAGTGTTTGCCTTGAGCAGAAGAGCTCAAGGACAGTGCCCAGGCCCAGAGTTCAAGCCCCATGACTGACAGAAAAAAGAGAGAGAGGGAGAGATGGAATAAATTTAAATGATACCTAGCTAGTGCAAGAAGAGCTAGTCACGCCATGTGACTTGGGCCTATGTGCTAGTTAGATAGTGCTAGGCAGGATTCCAGGGATCATGGAGACTATGAAGAGAATAGGGAAGAGCGTCACCAGCTGTGCAGCCCTAGTGACTGAGAAGTTGTAGTTGTAGTGCTTTGTACAATTCTTCACTACGTTTTCCTGGAAATAGTCCTATGTGTTACCATCCTGGCTAAGCTTTCCAGAATGGAGATAGGTGAAGGAGACATTACACTGAAGGAAGCCAAGAGATACGTATGTTCTTTAGATCCTAGATACTAAGCCGCTGGACTCTCTGTAAAGTAGAAACTGAAAACAAAATACAGCCACGTGTGGTACAGATAGCTGGATAGATATAATCCTGGGGGTATTGGTGCATGGTGGAGCAAGCTGGTCACCTCATGGGAGCTGGGAAGACAAAAAGAGAGGGAGGAAAAGACTGATTCTGATATCAGTCCTCCCCTACCAATGACCTAAAACCTCCCATTAGGCCCTACTTCCCAACAGTGTAACATGAGGATCAGACCTTTAACACATAAACCTTTTCAATTGTTGTTGGTGGTGGTCGTGGGGCCTAAACTCTGGGCCTGGGTACTATCCCTGAGCTCTTCAGCTCAAGGCTAGTGATCTACCACTTGAATCACAACACCACTTTCGGCTTTTTTTTGCTTATGTGGTGCCACCGAGCCACCTTCCCAGCCCCAACACATAAACCTTTTAAGACATTCCAGATTCAGATTATAACACTGTATTATTACCCAGGTAATTGTAGCTAAGCATATTGGATTTGGGTAACTTAATTTATTTTTTTTGCCAGTCCTGGGCACTCACCCTGAGTATTTTTTGCTCAAGGCTAGCACTCTACCACTTGAGCCACAGCTCCACCTCCAGCTTTTTCTGTGTATGTGGTACTGAGGAATTAAACCCAGGGCTTCATTTTACCTCTAAGCATTTTACCTCTAAGCCACATTCCCAGCCCTGGGTAACTTAATTTTAAAGTATGTTTCTACAATGTTGCCAGAATCAATGGACAGCCCATAGACTTGGATAAAATCTTCACCAGATATATTAATAAATATATTCAGAATATACAAAGAGCTCAAAAAACAAAACAGCAACTGAATAAACAATCCAATTAATAAACGGACAAATGACTCTCATAGTGCTCAGAAGTACAGTGGCTAATAAAAACGTGAATAGGCAATACTCTTAATCATAAAGACTTGCAAACTGAAACTACACTGATCTTCCATCTTACAGCAGTCAGAATGACAATCATTTTGAAAACAAACAGTAAATGTTGGCAAGAATGTAGAGGAAAAGTTAACTTTGTTTTCTGTCCATAGAAATGTAATATAGTACAACCACTCCATATCAGTATGGAGGCTCAATAAAAATACTAAGAATAGACCTATCTTATGACTAACTCTTGGGTATAGATCCAAAGGAGTGTAAATCAAAATACAAGAGTAATTCCTGAATACCGATGTTTGTTGCAGCTTTGTTTACAATAGCTAAACTAGATTCAGTTGAGATATTCAACAACTAATACATGGGTAAAGATAATTACATATATCCATGTATATATGTTTATATGTTTGTATACACAGACACGGAAGTATTATTCAGCCAAAAAATAGAATTAAATTAGGAAAACTCGTGGAACCAGAAAGAGTTGGGTTAAGTGAGATAAGCCAAGCTCAAAGGGACAAACATTATACATTTTATCACATTTGTGGAATCTAGACTTAAAATGCTGAGGATGATAATAACGGCACATGAATATAAAAGGTGGATTATTGGAGGATCACTGGCATGGGGAAAGGAGAGGGCACTGGGGGATAAGGAGGATTGAAGTATGTATACACACACACACACACATACATACACACACATAATGAAATCCAACAGACGTTTAAAAGGGGGTGAGAGGAAGAACTAAGAAAACATAATAGAAGAGTAAAATCTGCAAAGTACATTATATGCAACTATGGATTCATAATATAAACCCCCCTTGTACTCTATATATTCTAATATAAATAGAAAGGAAGAGTAGACTGCTGGTTGCTCACACCTGTAATCCTAGCTACTCAGAAGGCTGAGATATGAAGATTGCAGTTTGAAGCCAGCCCAGGCAGGAAGGTCCTCAAGACTCCAATTAACTGCTAGAAAATGCCGGAAGTAAAGGTGTGGTTCAGGTGGTAGAGTGCTGGCCTTGAACCAAAAGGCTCAGGGACAGCATCCAGACTCTGAGCTTAACTTCTGTTAAGCTCACTTTCTTTAAAGTGAGAAGAAGAAAAAGACTAGCAGTCACCTTAATTTTTTGATTTATACCTCTCATGTCATAATTTAAGAACTCTTCATTAGCTCAAGTCTTTATTTTATCTTTCTTAAATTTGTATTTGAGAAGATTAAAATTAAACTTTCAATGTGCACCAGAACCAGTTCCATTTATAACCACCTTTGGTCCTCAGCTCCAGCGAGACCTGAGCTCCTTCCAGTCCTAGAGTTGCCACCACACAGCTGGCCACTCCTCTCTGCCCAGACCCATCCACCTGAGCATGCACCTACCTTACTTCCTGCATCCAGCCCCTCCTGCTATCTGGATAGGGATAGATGCCATGTGCTTCTTCTTCAGGGAAATTCAGCTCCTCTAATAAACCTTATAATAATCTCTCTCCTGTGCCTGCTTGCCTCCAGGTGGTCCTCTGGGATAGATGTGCACCAGAACCAGTTCAGTTTTTATTCCTTATTGCTATCTGCAATTACCCAGAAAAGAAAGGTTTTATTTAAAAAATTTTTTTCCAGGATATAATGGTGACAATTTACATTCTTTTTTTTTTTAAGATTCCCCAGTTTTACAAGCAGTTAATTCGGGAATAGGTTTCTGGGGCACCCTCTGGTGGCTGAAAAGAGCCCAAGTATCCAGATGAGCACTAGCTCATAGCTTGCTATAGTGACAGAAGCCCAGTGATCTCTGGGCTTTTTCCAAACAGTCATCACTAAATTTTCCATACAACATTGACAATGTATTCAGAGCAGGAAAGCAGGAAAGGGGTGGAAGGAATTTGGAATCATATGACCTGGTTTTGAGTCAGAGCTCTGTCATTTGCTAGCTGTGTTAACATGGGTCTGGTGGGTCTGGTTTTTCACAGTGCTGAGGCTAAGTGCTCTGGAATGACTCACTAGAGATAAGAAGCAATGTCAAAACTACTAGGAGTGTGTGGTTCCATTTATTTAATATGTCCAGGAAAGGGAAATTCTATATATAGAGAAAGTAGATTAATGGTTTTCTGGGTTTGGGAGAGGGAATAGAGATGAGGGATCATATTTGGGTGATAAAAGTATTCTCAAAATGGATTGTAGTGATTGATAGACAGCTCAGCAGTATTCTAAAAATCTTTGCATTGTACATTGAAAATGGGTGAAACTTATGGCATGTGAATAAGATAAAAAATTATTTTTTAAACAGTGGAGGGAAAAACAGAGTGGATAATCCTAGAGACATGTAAACACAGATCTAGGACTTCTCTGCCTAGAGGTTGAGCAACAGGGACTGTTGGTTAGGGAAGCCAAAAGACACGGAGATTGTTCTTTTCTCTATCAGTAATGACAGAGCTGAAGGCTTCTTTGTGTTATATTACTTATTTAAATGATCTAGAAACCTACAGCCAGTTCATCAAATATTGGATATATAGGGAATTGAGTTGATTATAGATTACTGGCTTGCACACATTTTGTTCTTTATTTTTGTTCTTTTGTTCTGTGCTTTGACAATTATAACATTGCTTCAGTTATTTAAGATGTGGCTTCTTCTGGTTGGTAAGGACAGTCTTCTGTGAATGTGCCAGGCAGGCAGATTTGTGTAACAAGGGAGCTCAGGGCAGAGCCACGTGTTTGTTCTGCTGACAAGTGCGATTCCTGCTAGACTGTGTGTGAAGAGGTGCAGGTGGCATTAGAATTTTGGTTTGTCAATACAGATTTAAGGAATATTTACTAAAAGCCTTTTCCTGAGTATTCATATCTATTCATGAAGATATAGGGTCATAAAATCAGTTTTTTTAAAATTTACTAAATTATGAGGCACTGTGCTGAGTAATGATACTAAAATATTTAAGCACAGTTATATTTGCTGAATAAAAAATCATGACACATTCCCTGCAAAAGGAAATGGATATTTAACAAGAACTTTTCTAATGTGAGATAACCCTATGCAGCAGACATAAAGCCTTAGTTATTGTAGTTTTCCATTGCAAAATGTATGTAAAAATGCTAACACACATACACACAATCCCACACTACCAGGGCTTTATGGGAAAAGAAAAATCTAGGTGTCTCTTTCTAATTAAGGGATATATTCTCTTAGCATTTAGCTATTTGAAAGCGAATTTAAGCTCTGAGAAAAATTGTTACTCATCTATGGAGTGATCCTTGGGATGCCTCAGGCTACCGCAAATCTCAAATGTAATCATTTAAATGGCAGCACTTTCTCGTTCTCTTTTACGGCTATGATAGAGAGCTCTATTGTCTATTCTCCTGCTGCCAGAGCTGGCAGATCCCACAAGCAATCACAGAGCGCAATTCTCCTTCCTGGGAATAGAAGTGCTGGGAGAAGACACTCCACTCTGGTGGTTCAGCTCCCACAGCACCAGCCTGCTGCGAGGAGGAGGAACTCTGGGCCTGCACAAATCCCAGTGAGATCGTGGTCCTCACTAGCATGCAATCCTGCTGATCCTCTATATTGGCTAGGCCAGGCATCACTGGAGATTTCATTAATTCAGCCAGACGGCTCTATGTGTGCTGAAAACCCACACTTGAGAGGTTTCTCTTAGATAGTATATATGAATGATCAGAGGACACTGAGTTTGGGGCAAATGGGAAGATTTGCAGGGAATGAGGTTTTTCATATGTGTGGGGGGGGGAATTGAGAACTAATTGTAAGGACATGGTAAGGGATCATTGCTGACTTTTTTCAAACATGAGAAAACTCTGGTTAGATTTTTACCTCTCAGGATGCAACAATAAAAATGAAGAAGTTCAGATGGATCAGCTACATGTAAGAAACAAAAGGTGATTGTGTACAGATTGGAGGCATGTTTAGGAGAACCAACAGCACTATGTAACTGGTATGATGTGGAAAGCTGAAAGAAAAGTTGGGCTGGCAACTAGATTCAATTGGGCTTCAGTAGTGTGGGGCTCATGAACTTCCTTGAATGTGGAGACTGGTGGAGGTTGTCTAAATCAGCCACCTGCCCACGCCTTGGTTGCCAAACCCTCAAATAAGGCAGTCCCTAAAGTTGTTACTACAAAATTGCTACATTTTGCCTGTATATAATAAATTTTTTTAAAATTTAAGGGCAATATATTTTTATTTAAGAAATCTCCTATGTTGTGATTCGTTGTTTGATTATCAAAGTCACCTTAGTTCCCTCAAAGCTGAAATTCAAGATTAATCTTCAAGATAGCTCTTTCTCCTCTCTCTCCCTCTCTTCCTCTCTCTCCCTCTCTCTTCCTCTCTCTCTCTCTCTCCCCTCTCCCCTCTCTCTCCCCCCCACCCCCCCTCTCCAGTTGTAGGGCTTGATCTCAAGACCTAGATGCTGTCTCTGAGCTCTTTTACTCAAGGCTAAAACTTTACCACTTTGAGCCATAGCCCCACTTCCAGATTTTGAGTGGTTTTGGAGATAAGAATTTCATGGGAACTTTTCTGCCCAGGCTAGCTTTGAACTGCAATTCTCAGATCTCAGCCTACTGAGAAGCTAGGATTATAGGCATGAACCACAAGTAGTAGCTGGATGATGGCTCTCTTTTTAATTTTTCTAAGTGATGCTTATTCAAGAGGGCCTATTCTACAATTCCTTTGGTCTTCTTTCATCTCTACTTGAATTATGGACATATTATTGCCTTCAGAGATCCCTTTCTACATTCTTTAGGATCTAAGATCTTAAATCAATTTCCTTTCAGGTCACTTTTAGGGTAGCTGAGTAGGCTTGGCTCTCAACTGCTGACACCTTTTCTGAAGCTATGACACTGAGGAATAGTACAAATCTGTCGTGTATGCCAGTAAATGATGATGATGATGATGATGATGATGATGATGATGATGATAACAATAATAAGAATAATAGGTGCTATATACATTTTGTTAACTGTCTTGTGTCTCCTTCTTACAGATGTAAGAACAGTCCTGGGAGTAAAGTAGAACTGCAGTTTTTAATGAGGCATTTCTAGCAATATATGGCTACAGGAGATGCCCCATCGGGATTGCTCAACCATGAATGTACTCAGTACTTGGAAACAGCCTCTTCAGCCTGACACAGGGTCGGAGCTGTCTCCAGATAGGGTGGGTATAAGGTCTTCAGAAGGGTTTTGTTTTTAGGACTTCAGGAATATGCTCTAAGGTGGGACTAGAAATGCTGGAGGTTCTTTTGTGGTGTGCATTTGAGCTCCTCACGTGGCAGAAACAGTGTGGCTGATGTCATAAAGGTGTATTACTGGATCAGCCTTGGGGTTCTGTAATCCTCACAACATGGACCCGAAATTCTGTTTCCTAGACCATTTCAACCTTACAAAAGTCAGGCTTTTCATTTCCATCCTTTTCACTAATGGAAAAAATCCCTAACCTCAAGTCTGTGTGGACTGGAAACTACTGGAAGAAAACAATACAAAGGTAGAAATGGGAGCAAGAAGTGCCTTGCTTCTGGTTTACCCCAGCCCAGGTGCAGTGATCTGAGCTCAAGGCAGCTTTTAAACTAGCACATTTCTGAGCAATAACAGTCTTTCCCCATAACCTCTGGTGACTACAGAAACCATTGATGAGAGGCTATCCATCTTTTGATTAAATAAAAAACTCTGAGACATCTCACCTACTCATGTGTCTTCTTCTCAAATCTGCCTCTGGCTGTGTCTTATTTGTTGGGGGATGGAAAGCAATTCTTTGCCATGCTTTAACTTGTCTGGCGACAGCTCTTACCTTATATACTGTCTTTTCAACTTATTTGTGCATAAAATAACTTTGGAAGCCAGAGCCTGCCCCTCTGGGGCAGAAGGCAGATTTGTTTCTGAGCAAGAATAATAAGGATAGTATCTCCTTCCAGGAAAAAGGTTGGACAGGTTTGTTAGCCACCCACTTCTAATACTGGAGGCATCCTAGGCTCAAGATTCCTCAGCTGTGACATAAACACATCGTGTGCATAGCATCCAAGTGAGGCTTGGGGCTTACTTGTGAATAGGAACTCATACTGCCTGTGGTACTGTGGGAAAGAAAGTCCATTGTCTCTGGATAGGAGTAAAGAATAGTCTATTTTCTTCTGGCATCAAACATTGCGACTGGCTCATTTGTAACTTTCAGACCTTCATAGATGTCTGGTCATTTCTTTGGGGTCATCACTTGACCTAGAGTTAGGGGGAAGCATAATTGAGGTTTGCAAGGCCAATGAGGTAAATAAAGTGGTTGATGTGAGAGTAATACTGCTCTCTCTCTCTCTCTCTCTCTCTCTCTCTCTCTCTCTCTCTCTCTCAGGACATGTACACATCCTGGTGGTCATGTTTTCCTCGTGCCCTTCAGAACAAGTGTGGCCTGAGCCATTAGGACACTCATAGTTCTACTATGTGATGAGTACCTCCACTGTCTAGCCCTCCCTCAATATTGAATTTATGTTTCTGTGATAGATGTGGAAGTTTAGTATTAACCAGGTCAGAAGTGTTAAGGAAGTTGGCTAACATCACAGAGCTTAGCAGTAGAGGCAGTACTTCTACTTGTATTTATCTGGCAGCAAAGTTCATGTTCTTCCCACCACATCCCACACCATTCAGCTATGTGAATAAGGTTTCAGAAGAAAACAATAATCATTTTAGTAGTGATATTTATGAAGAATTTGGATTTCAAAAGCATTTTAGTCTCATAAAAGCAAAGCTGCTTATTTCTTTTTCGTAACGAGAAAAAAATATCCCTAACTTATTTCCTTACCAATGGGCTAGCATTTCATTTCAATACTAACTGGGTACATCATAGAGAAAAACATCAGTTTGCCTAACTTCCTTTCCCTGAGTGCTCAGTACTACATTCCCCCTCCTGCCCCACCCCCCACTGGTTTGTTTTCCTATTTTGACTTCTACTAATGACATTTCATAGCTATTTTCATCTCTTCTTAAAAGCAGATACATTCATAGCATTTTTTTTCACCAATGACTAGAAATCTGTCTGAGGAAATGGCTAAAAGGCATTGGATTTTGCATGATGTAAGAGAATAATGACAGGAAGTATAAAATGAGCTGACACTTGACAGCAATGAGACTGTAATCGTGACCTCAGCTTCCAGTCTGTGGGGTTTAATATGAGTCCACCGGAAACCTGAGTTGGGAGCTCACGTCTCCAAAGCTTCTCCATAGGGGCTCATTTGAGGGATGGCTGTCATCCAGCCCGTGGTTCCAGGAAATGAGACTTCGATTTCTTGGAGTGTAAACTGTTAAAGGAAAGCACTTTGATAATTCTTGAAAGGGGAAGAACCCTTGAGGAAAAGTCCAATGAAAAGACAGAAAAATCACAATCACTTTCATTTTCCATTGCATGGAGCCTGCTGCTGGGTGTGGACTGGCTCTGGAATTCTTTGTGGCCGGTGAGTAGGCAACATAGCATCCTTTAATGAGCTACTTAACTTACACATTTCCATGTTCTTCTGGGTTCCCAGAATTCACCAAATTCTTTGCCTGGGGATGCCTTGGAGCGCAGAAGATTTTAAAACAAACGTGTGTTTACAAATTCACCCTCACTGTCAGGTGAAGTAATACACTATTTTCAACTTTTATCCATTGCTTCCTTCAGAAAAATGCCAAGGGCAAACATATTCTGAAGTATACCAGAGTTCAATACCTTAATGTTTGTTGAATCTATCATTAGTGTTGAGTTAATGAAAATTACAGTTGAGAAGACATTTGTAATGGTTTGAAGATGCAAAAAGAGCAGAAAACATGGGAGAGGAAGGGGGCTCCAGAGTGGAGAGAATATAAACTTATGTGTACATGGAGTAATTGGATTGATCCAAGTCTCAGTGGTAACTCACAAAAGCCCAGTGCAGGGCAAGAAATCTGAAAATCCTTCTTTACTCTATCTCGACTTAATCATCTCGCCCACTCTGTTGGATCATGCATGCCTATTTTCTGAACTGTATAGGAGTGCACTAAACAGCAGCAATGAGACCAAAGAAGGGCTAGACTTACCCTTGGAAAGTGCACCCAGGATTCCTATAGAGAAAGAAGAGAGGGGATTTGTAGTTTTGAATCTGCTTACCCTCAGCCTCCGGTCACTTCTATCGGAGGTCAAACTACAGCTGCATCCCTGTCAGCCCAGCCAGCTGGCTGTTGACTGATGTTAATCTCATCATGGTAAACCTTACCACTGACTGGCTTTGCCCAGCTGTGCTGTGGCTTCATTGGCAGGACAGCCCATTTATTACCCCTCAAATACATGTGCACTATACTGCTCTGTGGTTTATAGAACAAGATTTATTTTCTATGGACATAATTTTGGTGCTTTTGATTTTGTGTGAACAACATGACCTAGCTTTTAAGGCAACGGTACTTTAAAGACAAAGTATGGGATGTCATGAAAAGTTGGGGTTTATGTATATGCCATCTGTATCTCTGTGTATTTCCTTTACTCATCCAAGTACTAACCAGGCCCAGTGCCTTTTATCTCTAAGATCAGATTGCTCAGGGTGGTATGACCATAGACTATATTTTTATCTCTGGACCTGGACTCCTCCTTTTCTGCTTTTTTTCTTTGTATCACTTCTTTTTTAGCTACCTGTCTCTTTTTATTTCCCGCCTGTGTTTTTGTCTCCTTGGCTTCTCCTTTCCCCTTTCTTTGCCCCCCTTTCATTTGTGAAAGTTGGACTGAATGCCAACTACTGTATATTGTCTCTAAGATTACGGAATTTCATTTTCTTTCCAAATCTGGATCAATCAACTTTTTCATGTGCTTACTTACATGAATTTGTATTTTTCATTGGTTATTGTCCTGCCCAAACTGTGATGGAGTTTTACAAAGATGGTCAGTCATGATGCTAACCTTTTATTAGTGAATACAGAATGGTAGGCTCTACAAAGCTAAAAAAATGAATTGGGAAAATGAGAGGCGCTCCCTCAGGTAGAGAGAAATGAGACAATACTTTCTGTTAAAATGGAACATTTAAGTAAGCTTCATGATTTTAAACTTTTCCAAACATGGAAGGTCCGGCTCTATGAAGCATGGCATAACTAAAACGTAGCAAGCTGAGTTTGAGTTTCTTTCAAATCTCCAACTAGTCATTTAAATCTTACAGTGATTCAGCCTTGCCTGTGACTTAATTATTTATTTTCCTTTGAAAATCACTAGACTTCCTAATGACCTCAGGCTATGTCTACTTCTAGAATTGTTAACAAAAAGAAGCCTCAAGAGCCAGCACTATACCACCAACCTCTCAGTACTAAATACAGTAGTTGAAATTCCTTAGGAAAAATACATGGTAAAAAGTGGCTTTGCCCAGGAATATAGTATCAAACTTTCTAAGAGTCTTTCAATTGATTACTAGAAGCTTCATGTTTCACACCAATAATTCCAGTATTACTAGGAAAGTCAGAAGACATGAGGAAAGACAGAATTCATTATTAATGAAAGTACTGCTGCTCTCTAAGGAAAGAATGCACTTAATGCTCAGCTTACTTCATCTCTCCATCAATAAATCCATGCCCCATAATTGTTTATGACTTCCCTTGGTAGGCTCAGTGGAGAGAAAGGCAGCTAATTAACACACTGGCCTTAATTAAGCTGTCCTTCCTTGTCTGTTGTACGTACCATTTCAATATACTTTGAGGCTTTTCCTATTAATTTTACTCCCTTTACAGAACTGAATTCAGATGATTTGTTTTAAAACATGGTCAAATTAAGCCTCACTTATCTAATGAAATGCATGCATTCTCACATGTTCTGTATTTTAATGAGAGGAATTCATTTAAAGGACTAACATCTTTTTAAATTTCCTTCTTCCATTGTTCCTTTTCCACTGAATCTATGAGTATGTTAGGTAGTTAGGACTGCTAAAGTACCACCACCAACTGGCATAAAGAACAGAGACTCATTTACTAACAGGTTTTGGGGCTAGAAGTCTGACAGCATGTCAGCAGCATTGTTGGTTCTTTGTAGGTGAAAGAGCCTCAGGCCTCTCTCTTCGGCTTATAAATGGTCCCTCAGCACACGTCTGTCTCTAAGTCTCTTCTTTAAAAGGCACCATTCACACTAGGTCTCAGGCCACCCTAATGACCTCACTTTCACTTAATTAACTTCGTAAAGACTCTTAAATAGTGACATTTTGACTTACTGGGGATTAGGATCTCAACATTTTTTTTTAATTTTGGGGGGAAAAGGTCTTAAGAATAGAAGGTGAGACAGCCACAGAGGGATAGTGGAATTTATAATTAAGGCACCATGGTCTGGTGTCAAGGATCATACAGATTCAGACCTCTACTTCCTCGGGGGGGGGGGCATCTATGTGGCCTCAGAGGAGTATCTTGACTTCTCAACCTTCAGCTCCCGCATCTGTAAAATGGGTTCAAACTGATGTCTACTGAAGGGGACTTTTGTGAAGATCATCAAAAGAAGACCATCATCATCGTTGTCATCATCATCTTTACATAAAAAGCTCTCCATAGGTGTTTGCTATAAGAATCTCACACCTCTCCCTCAAAATGATTAAATATGTTTATGCATTTTCCTCAGAGGGGAAATGGTGTGTTATACTCCATAAAAAGGGGAAAGTGTTTTGAAACTCATGGTGAGGTGAATTGAAATTACGACTTCTGAATTTTTGGTAATAGTCACCATTTTCTTTTATACTCATCATTTAAAATGATCATGAAGTGGACTGTTGCCCATACATGCCAGATTCCAGTCACCAGTCAAGATTGCACCCTGCCACCTTTTCCCCCTCAACACTCTTATATCTTCTCCTCCATTTGAACCAAAGGCAGTTTTCAGTTGTGGGCTTAGTTCTTCCTGAGAAAATCTTGTCCAAGATTTGCAGCTCCAAATTTAAATTTTCATTTCCACAGAAAAACCCTAATTCTGGACCAATGTCTTCTACTGGCAAACAAATACCTATGCATTTCTGGAGAAAATCTCATGTAGTAGATTGACACAGACTGTCATGATCACCAGCCTCTCTTGAGCCCTCCGTCCCACTGAATCTTTCTCATCATCCCTGCTCCACAGCATCCCCCATTCTTCTAGGCAGCTATTTCCAATCTTGTACTGAAGCCCGCTCTTCCCCTGACCCTAATGACCGCTTCTTAGTCTTCACCAGGTGCACAGTGGTTCCAGCAACACCAAAGTGTTTAGTGTCCCACACATCATGACGGATCTCTCTCTTTTGGCCTTTGCTCTGATCCAGGGAACATTATGCCCCTCTGCCTTTGTCTCATTTATTCTTACTAAAAGAACTGTCCTTAAAGTTTTTTTTTTAATCGGCTTAAACATCAACTCCCCTCTCCAAAGCTTTGCTCTGATTTGAATGTGCATCCCTTCCAAATTAATAGAAAACTTAATCTCTAGTGTGAGAGTATGAAGAGGTTGGGTTGGGATGGGTAGTGGTTAAGCCATGAAAGCTCTGCCCTTGATAGTAGGATTAATGGCCTTGTAGAAGGCCTCAGACTGATGCCTTGCCCTTTTTGTTTTTCTGCTGTTCTGTCATTTGAGAACAGAGGGGGAGAAGTGCCATCTTGGAAGCAGATCCAGCCTTCCCTAGACACCTGCTAGTGCCTTGAACTTGAGATTTTTCTAGCACATAGAACTATGATAAATAAGCTCGTTTGTCTGCATTTTGTTATAGCAGCAGGAATGGATGAGACAGTATCCCACCTCACCTTTCTTAAGTTGTACCTTATAGTGGTGCTCCCATATCACCCTGCACACCATTATCTGAAACTGCTAAGTAATTACCTGCCAATGTACTCGTCTCTCCCAGTAGATGGATCCTTGTGGTCAGAAGCTCAGTATATAATTGCTGGATCTTGCTGTCTAGTGCAGAAGATGTTCTGGCTTTTCTCCATTACACATAATGGCATTATAATCATTTGGATGCTGAGTTCCTCAAGAGCAGAAGTCATTGTCTTCATCATTTTCATCTGTGTGGATTTAAGAACAAATGGATTTTTCTGAAAGGAATAAGTCAGCTTGCTGAGTAGGGAGATCAGAAAATCAGACAAGTCTGAAAATGGGAAACTAAAAACAGTCAGATCCTACCAGAAAACTAGACCACTCCATGTCTAGAATACACTGCCTGGCCAGGGTATTGCCAGCTATTTTTGGAAACCAGAGGCCTGCCTATGCATAATTGTCCACTGGGTGGGCTGCCATTTCTTCCCAACTTGCTTCTGGCTGCAAGATAGACTAAGGTGTGAACATTTGGCTGGCTGAGTTCACGGGGAGTTTAAGGAGGGATGGGAGGGTTAAGTGGCCAGAGTCATCAGTAAACACCTCAAACATGAATGGTAGCTGAGATAATAGTTATAAAATATGAATGAATCTCATCTGATGTATCTTAAGGAACTTACTTTGCTAAGGGAAGTCTTGACCAAGAGATTCCTTTCTATGAAGGGATGTCTTCATTATTGGGGTCAGGGAGATAGGGGAAAACTTAACAAAAAGCAATTCACATGAGTTAAGAGTCAATGACATGCCAGGCACTGAGTGGGAACACTGGATTTGTCCACCTGGGTGACACAGCCCTCACTAACATATAATACTCAAGAGGCCCATCACATGGGTCTTGTCATTTATCATAGCCCCAGAGAGTGCCTGGCATGGAGTGGGTACTTACGTATCCCCTCTTACGTCCTTCTTGTTGGGACTGAATAATCTCAAAGGAGATAGTGTGTGATTTTGTCCACGTTCAGAAGCTCAAGTTCTTGCAGTCCAAAGCTAATGAGTAGTGGTTCCATTCAGTGCCCAGTCCCACACTCTTTTCATCCACTATGCAGGAATACTAAGTGATGTATCATCAATAGATGCATGTGTGTATTGCTTATGTAAGAGACTATGATTTTTTTAAGCTTCTTATGAACTAAATCCCTCCAGGGGCCTTGTGATCTGGAATGAAGACAGCCTGCTGACGCCCTCCCAAAGGGTCGCATCGTTGTATACTGACTTCAAAATGAACCTGCCCTCAGCGTTACAGCCTGGCACTTAAGCGTTCAGAAGATGAAGTAATTTTTCCACAATGACCAAACCACGTGCCTCCTGAGGCACCACCCGTTTCCCTGGCCCATTCCTCAGTGACCACTGGATCTTCCACAAGATCCAAATGAGACTGATTTTGAAAGAAATGCTTCCATTGCATGAAAATGAGAACTAGAAGCTAGCAAGTTTTCTGCTTTGTGTCCCAGCCTTCCCAGTTTCTCTACCAGGGACTTCATGCCCCCTAGTGGTGTGAAGCCAGAAAGGATGGGCTGACCTAGATTTCTGTTTCCAGGGCTATCCATTCTCTCCTTGAATCCATCATTGTTCAAAGCAAGCAAAGGCAGAAAACAGACAATCTCTTTGGGCTGGGGATTCAGGGCACAGTTTTGAAATATTTTTAGTGAGGAAAAGTTCTCCCTGAAAACACATTTGGTGGAAAATAAAAAATTCTTTGTAGGGCCTACCTGGCCATTCTCCAGGAGCATCATTCTGTTCTCTGGGTATCTGGCAATTCCAAGTGCAGCTGACCTGCAGTCTTGCCACATTGCTTCTTAAATGCTAAAGTAAGACCCTGAGGCAAAAAGGACTCCCTTCTTTGGACTACGTGAGCAGCTGTCAAGGGTGAGATGGAGATGGAGAACCAACCTCAGCCCCACATGTACCAGGCTAATGACCATCAGGAGGTGGCTGCCCTACACTTTTCTTCTGGATCTGAACAATATCTGAATGGGAGATGACCCCACATCTATGGCTTTGACCACTCCATTATGTGACATGATCTTTTTTGGAAGGTGTCCTGATATAGTTCATAGAGTACTGGTTCTAGGTCTACCATAACCCATTTGTTCTGTATAACCTTGAAAAATTGGACTCTGTTATCGTCTGTAAAGCAGGGGTACAAAAGTGTTGTGACATATATGTACTATTACTTCAATATAGTACAGGCCTATCTCAGCGCCCCCCCCCCCCAGCCTCTAGTATGATGCCTAACACACAGGAGGGGCTCATTGTAGGTCATTTCTTTATCCTGTGCATCCTCACCGCCCTGCAGTCTCCTATCTCTCCACGCCCTGGAGGACAACAGCCCTTACACATCGTAAAGCAGGACTCCATTATCATCCCATCCTCACGCACTCATTATTCTTGCTGCAGAGAGGCGCAGACAGCCAGACATAATTTGCCTGAGTGAATTATTAGACTTTCTCAGCTCTCAATTTTTATTTGGTGGGAATGCGTTTTGTTCTGAAATGGCATTGAAGGTCTCATACTTGAGATTTCTTCTGTTCTGTGGTGAGATGCAACCCCATTTTCCTACAGAACGTGAGAGTGGCTTTTAACCAGAGATTCTAACCCAGGTTAGAGACTCCCAGGTTCCCTTCACTGGCTAAAACAAAAGACCAATGGAAACCACCACCACCACCAACTATATAGGAAAAAACGAAACAGAATTACAGGGAAGTGCAAAAACATAGGCATGATGATGGCAGACACTCCAGTAAGGAGAAGACTGACTAGAGCCAGTGCTTGACCCCACCTTTTCCCCATAACAAGTACAAAACTGCTGCCACCCAGCCCAGCAGCCCTGAGGTGAGCAGCTTCTGTTTCCCCTCTGTACCAAGGTTTTCTGGTCAATCTTTGGTTCAGGAATTCTAAACCCATCTATACCAAACAATTTTGTTGTTGTTGTTGTTCTTGTTGGTTTTGGTGGTGTTGGTGTGGCTTGAACTTAGGGCCCGGGTGCTGTCCCTGGAGCTCTTTTGCTCAAAACTAGCATGCCACTTCTAGTTTTCTGGTGGTTAATTGGAGATAAGAGTCTCACAGAATTTCCTGCCCTCGTTGACTCTGAACCATGATCCTCAAATCTCAGCCTCCTGAGTAGCTAGGATTACAGGTGTGAGCCAGTGGTACTTAGCCACGAGACAATTTTTGATGGGTAAATTGAATTTTTGAAAATTCTTATAATTCTGCCAAAAATTTCAGTACAATAAAACACACTACATGCATCCCTCATATCTGATAAAATCAAGTAAAAGTATTTTTATTTACACCTCAAAATTGACCTTAACAACAACAACAAAATGCATCCTGTTTTGGTCAGGTGCTTCCCCTAAGTTCCATATCACTTCTTCCCTTATTTCCTGACTATAACTCCTGTGTACAATAAAGGCTGGGTGGGAAACACTAAGAAAAGAGAAGACTCATAGGAAATGCAGATAAGTAGTAATTACTCCTTCAAATGTCTTAAATGTCTCATTCAGCAAAAATGTCAGGTATGACATTAGTGACCAACTCCCTGCTGTCACAGAATCTCATGTCTAGGTGAGAAAGCAGTGCTATCCTAAGCCATATTGGAGCTAGAAGCAAAAGGAAAAATTAGTACCAATGATCTTTGTTTACAGATTTGATATTGTTCATCATGGAGTTGTGTTTTGTATTTTGACTTTTAAAAATACTATATCAAAATATTTATCTTCGCTGGTACAATGGTTCACAGCTAAAAGCCTACCTACTTTAGAGGCAGGGAGATCAAAGTTCAAGGTCAGCCTGATCAAAACATTCCATCTCAACCAACAAAAGGCTGGCATGGTTATGTATGTCTGTCAGCCCAGCTATGGTGAAAATATAAGTAGAAAGAACACAGTCCAGGTTGACCTAGTCATAAATATAGGAACCTGTTTGGAAAATAACAAAAACAAAAAGGGCTGTGTGTGTCATAAGTGGTAAAACTCCTGCTTAGGAAGTATAAGGCACTGGATTCAAACCCCAGTACTGCCTCCCCTCAAAAGAAAAAACAAACCCACCTGGATTATTGAATTTTTTTTGTTTACCTTAGATTTTGTGTCAAGAGGAGTGCCTCATCAGTGCCTCTCATCCTTGTCTTCCTAATCAGATGAGGTTAAGTATATGGTAAGTGCTGAGATGCACTGTACCTCTTTTCCACTTACAACTGATGGATGCACATATTTCCTCCAGCTGCTGACAGTATAAAACAGCTGACAGGTTATAGTTGCATTTTTCACAGCCTCAGTCTTTGCACAATATCATACCCCAGACATTCTGGCTATCTGGCAGTATACAGCCAGTAATTGATCAAAGTGGAAAAGTAAGTTCCCAAAATAATGGAGAAGATGACAAGGCTGTCAGAAACAAGGTAAAACCAAATATTTCAACTAGGAGCAAAGTCAAGAGTGGCAGGCAGGAAAGCTGACTCACAGAGAGATACAGTAATGCCCATAGTCCTCAGAGGAAAAATAGATGTGTGGTCAACATATTGCTCAGTCTATACCAATAATTTTTTTTAATGCCAGTCCAGGGCCAGGGCCTGGGCGCTGTCGCTGAGCTATTTTTGCTTAAGGCTAGCACTCTACCACTTGAGTCATAGCACCACTTCTGGCTTTTTCTGTTTATGTGGTACTGAGGAATCAAATCCAGGGCTTCATGCATGCTAGGCAAGCACTTTACCACTAAGCCACATTCCCAGACCTATACCAATAATTCTTTAAGTTTGGTTCAGGACCAGCAGCCCCAGCACCTGGGAAGTTGGTGGGAATACCACTTGTCAGGTTCCAGCTCAGGCTTTCTGAAGCAGAAAATCTGGAATGGGGACAAGAAATCAGGTGAGTTGGATGCACTAATCAATACAGTCCCCAGAAGATACCAAGAAAAAAATCTACAATTCTATGACCAACTTCTGAAACAGAACCGTCAGGAGCTCAGGAGAGGCTACTCAGCAAAACCTTGGTGTGTATTAAAGTGACTAGCCCAGTCCTTTTCCAAAGGGAACAATAGATTTTACATGGGTAGCTATTTTCCTAGGGAAGGGAAATAGGCAAGCATTTTAAGAAACAGACCTGGGTTGACCAGATCTGATGGCCAACATGATAAAAGATATGGTTTCTGGTAAAATGGAAGTGGACAGGACAGGGACTCCTACCTCAAAGTAGGTCCAGGTAGTCCAGGTACCCATCCAGTAGTCATGTCTATAGTCTCTGAATGTCTAAGTGAAGTGGACAGTACTTAGAAGTTGTCTGAACAGCTGCATGCACACATTGCTTCCTTGGCCTGTAAGAGCTCTCAGATTGGAAAAAACTCCAAGCTGCCCCACCCCATCCTTCAGGCAAGACTGCAAAATATAAACATCTCAGGGTAAATGGAAAAATGTAGTTTCCACCCTTAAAGACCTAAAGAAGGCAGAAGTAATCTTCAAATCTCCATTTAATTCTCTAGTATGGATCCTATAGAGTCTAGAAGATGACAGTAGAACATCCTAAGCTCCATTACCCAGCAGAGTTAGTGACTGCTGCTGTGGAATGGGGCATGCACTCAGCGCCATCTTGGCAGCTGATCTCACATCTCTCTATCCCGGACATTGAGACTTCCTTCACCACTGGTTAGCACTTGTGACACAGACATAAAACAAATGAGTAAATGTTGCGTTAGATGATAGAAATGCCACTGGGTAGGAAACTATGTGGTAACTTTGAACAGGCTAGTATAGGCTTCATGGGAAGATGAATGAGGGTATGATTACTTGGTAATTTAGAGGAAAAGCATTGTATACAGATAGAACAGCAGCAAACAGGCCCTGAAACTATATCTTGTCTTACACCAACAAGGAGGTTGATGCAAGATGTCCAAGAGTCAGAAAATGACCAGACATGCATGGTCTTAAGGTATCATTATTAAGAGGACTATCTTCTCTCCAGAGTGAAATGAGACTGTCACTACCCACAGCCCAAGCTACTGTGTGCTAGGTGACCATTCACACCTCATCTATTGTCCCAACTGGTGCAAATACCAAGGTTGCCAGCCATGGCCAGCAACATGGAAAGCAGACACTGCAGATGTTAGTCTGAGCACTTAAGAGACATGCATTGGTCTCACTTCACACTAGGAAGCAATTAACTTGGAACTGGGCTGCTTGATAAGCTGTACTTCAAAGACTCACCAAGTCCTGGCCAGTACCTCGTGATTGATTTCCAGAATCTGAAACATCCAAATAGTGTGAATTGACTAAAAGGGAGCTCCAGGTCCCCTCATGTGTGGTAAGCCTAAGCATTAGTCTTCCAGCAGCTCCACCAGTTAGGCAGATGGCCTAGGACCACCAAAGGGAAAAGAAATAAAGAACCCATAAAGAATATGTCAATTTGTTAATTTAAATTAAAATTAAATTTGTCAAAGAAGTTTTTCATAATTAAAGTTCAGTATGCCTTAGGGAAAAGTAAAAATTTGATCAAATTAAGCCAAAGAGTTAACAATGTCAGAATAATACTTTCATTTTGCCTATGTTTTTGTAAGACAGAAATTTCCAGTAGAAATTGCTTCCCCTCATAAATTTTAGAATAGCACATAAATATATACTGAAGATTAATGTTTTATTGTCAGAAAGTTATTTTGCGAGGTTGTAAAATTAAAATTTTATTGAGTTGCCTCTCACATAGAAAATTAAGTACAGCTTTTATTGCATTTAAATAATTTTATAGTAAGATAATTTTAAGGAGACCAGTGACCTGAAATACAATATTTTGACAAATCAACCAAGAAATAAGTTATTGTTTACACATTTTATTGACCAGAAATATGTTTTAGATTGTACATTTCCCTCGCCTACATGCTTCCTTGTTACACATATCAAAGACCATGTACAACAAAATTTTAGTTACAAAATCATATAACAAAGGGAAAAGATGTCAGTCAAAATATAACCTCAAGATATTCAAGCCTTCTGCAGCACTGAATGTCTGACCCAATAGCAGTGACAGAAACTTTGTCCACTGGTGACACTCATGTATATCCATCCCTAAGATCTAGAATTTGGCCTCAAAGACCATGGGATCTACAAAAATATAGAACTACTTGAGGATGCTTGATTCTGTGACTTGGGGAAAGAAAAATATCAAAAAATTCTGAAGATCCTATTGTTTTCAGATGCAACAGGTGCATTTAGAAATATAAAGGTGCTAAAAGAACATTGGAATCCACCTCAATTGACCAAGCTCTGATATTCTGAATATCAAATATAAACATAAACTTAGTCATAATCCAAAAAAACACGGTGTGACAGAAGTTTAAAATTTTTACTAAGTCAGGGAATTTTTTTTTTTTTTGGTCGGTCGTGGGGCCTGAGTTCCGGGCCTGGGCACTGTCCCTCAGCTCTTCAGCTCAAGGCAAGCACTCTACCACTTGAGCCACAGTGCCACTTCTGGCTTTTTCTGCTTATATGGTGCTGAGTAATTGAACCCAGGGCCTCATGCACGCAAGGCAAGCAATCTACCACTTAGCCACCTTTCCGGCCCCAGTCAGGGTGTTTTTATACTGAGTATTTTTCCCTGCAAATTATTATGCCTGTTTGTAACAGCTAATAAGTAGTAGTTTCTGTATTTGGATAGGCACCAAGAATAAACACAGAAACTGTGCTTCCTGGCAGAAGGTACCAGAGGTGAAATAGGATAAGGTTAGTAGAAGAAACAATATGATATATTAGAGGAATAAGTAGTAACCAGGTAGAAAGATGGCCTTGGTAATTCAAAATCACCAGGAGACAATTAGATACTATACCTTAAAATATGAATTATATAATGTCCTAACTATATAATTTAACCCCTAAAGAGAACTGAGATTCCCAGTAAAGAACAGAAACAGTTTAAATGACAGTAACATCAAAACACCCTGATAACAAAATAAGCCAATAGGTACTGTCAGCCCCAAAAGAATACATTATTACTTCAAAAAATACCCAAAGAAATCAAGGTATGTAGGCAGGAAACTAAATATAAGAAAGAACTTTAAAAGTTAAACATAAAAAAGTCAGCTCCACACTGTTGCTCATATTTAGAATTACCTCATTTGTACAATCAGGCCATGATTATATTGAAACTACATTTAGATCCTTTAATTCTAGTAAAAATCTAGATCCTTTAATTCTAGTAAAAAAATCCTTAAATATGAAAGAAAAAATACTGAGAGATGAGAAATCCAATAAATGAAGAATCATAATACACTGGGAAGTTTTTAAACAAGAACCATATTCTTGAAGTTTTAGAATAGGTTTAAGTGAATATGCAACAATAAATTCTTTCATCACTATGTATGCAGATGTTTTATCAGCTGCTTAAGGTATTTCCAGACTTTATGCATACTAAATTTGTTCTTAAAGATTTTTCAGAAATTTGTCAATTTTGGAATACTTACATGCTATAGAAAGTGGTTTCACAAATTTTTGTTTCTTTGCATGAATTTCAGTATTTTTTTTCTTTTCTTGTCAGTACCAAGGTTTGAACTAAGAGCCTTGTATTTGCTTAGCTGTTACTCTACCACTTGAACAATACACATCCAGCTCAGAAAGTGAACATTAAGTGAAGTACATGTAATTCTTAGTACTCTTTATGTCCCAAAGCCCTTCAAACAATCTGGGAATCAAGTATTATGCTACAAAAACATAATTCTGAAGATAAAGTCTGTAATGATGGGTTCTAAGAATATTAGAATTTTAATAGCATATGGAATTATCTCTCTCTAACAAATAGTATGCCTGGTTTTAAAAACAAATACATCATAGCTTAGCAGGAACCAAATTCCCATATCAACCACTTGGACGGATGTCACATGATATATGATTGAAATGATAGTTCTCTCTCCTAATTGAAGGTCCCCAAGAGCAAGAAAGAAGAGGCACAAAATGTTGATTCAAGGGGGGGAGCAAGGAAAATTCAAAAGGTCAGTACTTCAGAAAAGTTATTTGACCCACTGTCAGATTATGAATTTGTAAAGATGCCTTTCAAAGTTAGAAAAGCATTAGTCACATTTAATCTGGCACATGAGGATCAACACAGAAGTATTATTAGTAAAATCACACGATTTTGGCAGATCATTCCAAATGACAGTATTATACTTAGCACATACCAGCTAGAAAAAAAAAACAGGAAGAATTAATCCACCTCGTTGGCCTTATGAGGGCTATATTCTTGGCATTGTTCATTGATGAACAGAAGAAGTGACTTAGAGAAGAACTCCTTCCCCATTAAAAAAAAAAGATGGATAGAAAAAACAGAAACATCTTTAGGAATATGAGTACTACATCTGCAAAATTATCACATGAATTTATCTCAAGTACTGGGATCACACTGACCTAAGTTCATTGTATAATTTTAAAGTTCTAAAGATAAACCCAAAATTATAAAACCTGATGGGGAATTGGTATTTGGAATGGTACTCAGTATGGAAAGACAGTATATATGTTTATACATTCCACAATGATATTCTGAAGGCAGTGTTGAGTTGAAGAAGAAATTTGACCAGAAAGCATTACAGATCATGTCTTTTTTCTCATCTCTTCATCCCAATCAAAATCTAATGCTTCGTCATCCAGTTCTGATAGAGTGAAGAGAGAACTTTTGGAAACATTCATTTTCTCAGTCGGCCCCTGTAGATGAAAAGACTTCCTTTTGCTGCCAAGCACTGGAGAAGTGGTTGTGGCAGGAGGGCTAGGGCCTCTCTCATCCCAGTTCTCCCTTTCAGAAGGAGGAAGGGATTCTGATTTGGATTCTGATGAAGTAAAGGAGAAGTTTGCCAATCTGGCTAATGTGCCAGCATGAACCTTGCTGCCTTTATTACTGCATGAAACCTCTTCCTTTCTGTTTTTCTCACAAGCAAGATGAGAACTCCGAGTCTTGTTCCCAAGCTCCAATTCAGGCTCAATAATCCTCTTTTCAGCCCCACATTCCTTTTCTTCTCTTGATCCATCTTTCTCCAGTGGCTGCCATGACAGCTCCTTTGTTCTACTCTTCTGCTGATTGGAACTTCTGTTTCCTGAATTTGATGTCAACTTTTCTGGACCTTTCACAGGCAGGGCTGCATCTTTGCCTGTTTTGTGTTGGGGAGTTTCAGGAGTATGAACTATTTTACTTGTGCCAGGAGACACATGACTGTGGTCTTCAGAGGAGTAGATCAGTTTTGACTTCCTTTTGAAAGTAAATTTTGCCAGTTTGGCCAGTGGAGGAGTTAGACTCTCAGCAATTTCAAGTTCAGACTCTTTGTCCTGAGGAAGAGATTTTGGTCTCTTTTGGGGGGACATTTCTGAGGTTCGTTTGGGTCCAAGTCCACAAATGGCCTGAAGAGGGGAAGGCAAGGTGGGTTGTGAATCTGCTCCGGGAGTCCTTGTGTATGACCCCTGGGCCTCTTTCTTTCGAAGATTGTGCAGTTGGCTGGGGACATGAAGAGTCTGTACTGATTCTGGCCCAGCAGTGTGAACTGCTTTTTCAGACACTAGTGTTCCTCTTTTTGCCTTTTTACCCTTGACACGGGATGGTCTCAATGGAGCACGTGTGGCTCCTGGTGATGGAAGCTGCCCCACGTCTAATTTGCTCCTTTTTCCTGGCTCACTCTTTCCCTGAGATATACTAGAGGATTTTAACAACATATTCTCCTCAGTTGTTTTAGGAACAGGAGGCACAAGACTAGTGTTTATCTGTTCAATCTGAGGGGTTGCCATTAAGTCAAACCAGTCCAAACCACCATCTCTACTATCTCTGTGCTCAGCTGAATGTTTCCTATTTGTTGATCTATTTGGTCCCCTAGAGAGTGGAGGGTCTACAGGAGGGTTTTCCCCAGGGCTGTTGATCACAGGAGAGGCATGGGTACTACAATTTGGTTCCTGTTGTGTTGAAGTTCTCAAGTTTGGTTCTTCCTTTGGATTGTTTCCTGAGGACCCTGGAGCAGTCTCTGCCTCCACTGCCTGTGGCTGGGGTTGGAGCATACTCTCATTCTGTAACCTGGGGCAGAGACAAATAAGGAAAATATGTATTGAAGAGAAGAGAATCTGCTTTAATCTTTCCTTTTGTTTCTGAGATGCCATCTGAAAGGTTTAAGTTCAACTTAATTCCAAGTTAATATCAAGTAGAGTCTCAAAGAGCAGAAGAAAATTATCCTTTTGGAAAAATATAGAATTTAGTGCTCAGATGAGCATTTTAATTCAACCTAAAACTATAGTAACATAAAAAGAAAATGAAATTGGAAGTTGGCCTACATTATTAGATTGCATTCAAAGTCCATTCAATTTAAGATTTTTTTTTTTGAAGATCAATGTAAAATGCTCAGGCTTGTCTCTCACTTGAAATGTTCAAATACAAGAGACTTGTAGCTCTCTGCAAAGCAGCAGAATTGTGGCCAAAGTTCTTTAGGTAAAGAGTATGTTCTTACTAACATATTACACAGTCCTCCTCATCATTATCCAAATTATTTTTGTTTGATTGGTTTTGGGGCTTGAACTCAGGCACTGTTCTTGAACTCTTTAGCTCAAGGCTATTGCTCTCCCACTTTGAGCCACTGCTCCACTTCCAATTTTCTGGTGGTTAACTGGAGATAAGAGTCTCAGGGACTTTCCTGCCTGGGGTTGTTTTGAACCATGATCCTCAGATCTCAGCCTTCGTAGCTGAGTATTACAGGTATGCGTGATCAGCGCTCAACTATTATCCACATTTTTACAACACATGACTAAGCTAAGTTTTCCAACATTCTTCTGTCATTCCTGAGTTCTTAGCCCAACCAATACATTGTGGAGCAGAGACAAGCCATCTCCTCTGAACCAGTCTGAGTTTCGGACTCATGGAACAGTGAGCACTATCGTGGTGTAAGCCACTGAGTTTTGCAATGGTTGATTAAAGAGCCACAAATAACTGAAACAATACCCCACAGATGGACAGATGGATTTTTCTACTTAGTTTGTATTTATTTTACTTTTCTTTGTGATTTTTATTTACTTCTATTTTTTATTATTCTTAAGCAGTTGTAAAAGGGGCTTCAAGTCAACATGTCAATTTACAAGTGCAATGCATCTTAATCAATGTCACCCCTTCTAACGCTATTCCCTTCTTGGGTTTCCTTCCTCACCTTTCAAGTCTTTGAAGCTCTTCACTTAAGAGGTTCTGAAGTTCCAGCTTTTCCAGAATGAGTTCACACTGCCTCCGGTACTGTGCTTGTGGATTTTCAGGAAATGAAGTATGGAGAGCATTCACACCTCCTAGCAGTGCACCTCCCTGAGGGGAGAAAACACCAGTGAAAGCCAACAGGCCAGCTTTCATAGGGGCCAGACATACTAGGGACTCTTTGTTGTTGTTGGTTGCTGGGCCTGGTCATTGTCCCTGAGCTCTTCAGCTCAAGGGTAGTGCTCTACCACTTGAGTCATAGCACTACTTCCAGCTTTTTCTGCTTACGTGGTGCTGAGGAATTGAACCCAGGGCCTCATGCATGCAAGGCAAGCACTCTACCAATGAGCCACCTTCCCAGCCCCATACTAGGGACTCTTGAACCTAGGTGGCGAAGACCAGCCACACTACACCCTCATCCTGAGAATCAAAGCCACCTGGGAACCTTTTTTAAAACCTCAATAATTGTCTTTCTTTCTTGAAGCCACATTGTCATTAATAAGAGTATGAACATACCTGCGGAGAGAAAGGGTGAGGCCTTTTTACCAATGGCAAAAGCAATGGCAATAGTGGACTGAAGGTCTCTATAACATTTCCTCTCACAAATAATTATTTTTGGCTATTTTTTCAGGCAGCATTAGGTCAGAATATAGTCATTTTAATACCTTTTTTTAAAAAGTGGTGGTGGTGGTACTGGGGTTTAAATTTAGGGCCTTATGTTTATTGGGCAGGAACTCCACTGCTGAACTACACTTCCAGTCCTTTTTTGTCCTGGTTATTTTTGAGACAAGGTCTCCCTTCCTGCCCAGGTGTGTGCCTGGACTGCAATCTACCTTCACTTCCTTTGGTAGCTGTGATGACAGATGTGCACCACCAAGTGTAGCTTCTTTCTGTAGAGATTTAGTTTTGTACTTTTTTCCCTAGGCTGGCTTGCAATGGTGATCTTCCCACTCTCAGTCTCTTACAGAATGACAGGCTTGTGCTACTTTACCCATCTAAGAGTTGAGAAAGAGGGTCTCATGAATATGAACATAGCTGGGTGCCAGTGGCTCATGCAATTTGAGCATTGTGGTTCAAAGCCAGCCCAGGCAGGAAAGTCCTCAAGACTCTTATCTCCAATTAACTACCAGAAAACCAGAAGTGGATCTGTGGCTCAATTGGTAGAGTGCTAGCCTTGAGCTGAAAAGCTCAGGGATAGGGCCCAGGCTCAGAATTCAAGCCCCACGACTGACAAAAACAAAACAAAACAAAACCTGAAAATAGCCTTACCTGCATGGAGGACTCCATTACTGACACCACTGTAATCGCATCTTCCAGAGTCACAGTACTGCGGAACATCAGGCGAGCATGAGCTAAGAAAAAAGACACATTTTTAACTTGGAAAAAATTATATTAAGTGAAGTAAGCCAGGCCCAAAGAAACATAGGTCCCACGGTTTCCCTTATATGCAATATCTAGTATATGTATGCGTCAAGCGGAAAAGGTCAGATAATGTGATGTCAGGAAAATGAACCCTTAGATATGTATTTTAATGTTTTTTTCTTTCATGCATGTGTTTCTAATCATTTATAAGATTATCTCTTTGTTGCTTTGTATGTCCCTCCCCCACAGTATAACCCCTGCTTTCACTATATTTGATGTCAGTATAACTTGTGGAGGAGATGGGGAAAAACCAGTTGTTTAAGGATAAAGGGGAACCGGTGCAACAATGAGAAGTACAAGTTGTCATGTCCAAAACGAGCTTTACAATGTCGGTGCGGGGGGGAGGGGGTGGAAAGGGGGGGAAGGAGAAGGATTGGGATTGGGGGGGAGGGGGGAGGCTGGGAAGGGATGTGAAGGGTAAACAAAGGAGGAGGATGCAATGCTTGGTAAGAAATGTACGCATTATCCTGCCCATGCAATTGTAACCCCTCTGTACAGTATGTTCACAAATAAAACAAAATTAAATTTATAAAAAAAGACATATTTTTAAAAAGGAATATTTGAATCAATAAATATATTTTATGAATTAGCTACTTATTAATCACAAATTAATTTTATTAAAACAAGCACAAAAATCTATACTCAATTGGCTTCACAGTTGTTTCTCTAATAACAGGCCTGATGCTTCCTCTACACAGCTCATGTAATTTTGTATATTCATATAAAAATGTAGTTTTGGAGTTTACCAGAGAAAGGATCATATGAGCATATTTAATATTCAGCAACTTTTATTACTTTTAATCTGTTATAGGAATATACAAAATTAAAACTCATTTCTCATCTGTGATGGTTCTCTTTATGTATGATTTATAAATTTCTCAAAACTACCAACCTAGTAAGCCAGATTAGGCATATGTCTTGCCCTCATACTAACTAGAAATCCTTGAGAAAAAAAATGAGCTCCATTTGTTTCATAGTACTTGATTCTATCATGATGCTTTTAACTCAGGTAAAAATCTTTTTAGATTTAAAAATAGGCTAAAATGTTAAAAACAAGCATTAGGCAAAAAGAGTTTGATATCCTCATTGGCTATATGTGTACATACGAGATTTATGTTTTAGGGATGAGACTTAAATTGGTTGTTATAATGATACAGATACGTAACATCTGGGAATTACTTAGAAAAAAAAACAAAAAATGCTAATGGAAAGAAATTCTAAACAATAAACTATGCCATTGAAAATGCATACAGAGCTGCCTCTGAGAAATAAAACATCAGAGAAAGCTTTCTAAATTAATAACTTCTTAAGTTATGGGAGGTGCAGAGATATTACCAAGATTCTTTTTTTCTGAAGAACATTACATTTTTTACTCAACCCCTCTATCTGTGCTCAGAATTCAGAGCCTTTAAGTGACTATGAACCCCTTAGAGTAGGTATTATTCTTACTTTGAATAAGAATAATCCTTGGTGCTGACTTCCATGCTGTGCATACAGTAGGCATTCAATAAAAGCATCCTTTGTTTATTGAAACAAACCTTCTGCTAATCGGATCAAGCTTTCCAACAAGCGGATGGTTGTCCGGGCTGCATTCCGGGAATCGCTCTGCCTTTGCATCTGATAATACCGGAGAAGAACCTGATTCCCCACATCAGACAGTGTGGGCTGGAGATTCCTAATGAGGCAGAAGTAGGTTTTCATCTTCTCCATGCTCCAGAGCTTCTCCGATTTGCTTGGGTAACCTGATATATATCAGACGTTGGGTCAGAAAATTGAAAGAATTGATAAACATATCATTTTAAGGGACTGGAAAAAGTTCTTTTTTTATTGTCAAAATGATGTACGAGGGGTTACGGTTACATAAGTAATATAAATAAGTACATTTCCTGTCAAACTTATTACCCCTTCCCTCATTTTTCTCCTACTTTCTCTCTCCCCCAATCCTCCCCCACTCCAAGTTGTACAGATCATTTCCGACATATTGTCTTGTGTATATTGCTGTTGCATTGGTTCTTTGTCTCACCATTCTGCTGTTCTCCTTCCCTTTGGAAGTTCTTGCACTCATTTCTTTTGGTGGCTATTAGAATCTAGACTTACTCTCTGTTTTTGTTTTTGGTTTGTTTGCTTGATTTTGTGTCTGTACTAGGGCTTGAACTTAGGACCTGGGTATTCTTCCTTAGCTTTTTTGCCCAAAGGGCTGCCATGTTGCCACTTGAGCCACAGCTTCACTTCCAGGTTTTTGGTGGTTAGCTGGGGATAAATGTCTCATGGACTTTATTGCCAAGGGTAGTTTCAAAACTTGATTCTCAGATCAAGTAGTGAGTAGCTAGAAGTAGATGCATGAGCTATCAATGACCAATAGCACTCAGTTTTAAAATAAGCTGTTTTAGTATCTCAGCTTAATGGAAGAAAGCATCCTCAGAGGTTAAAACTCTTCTTAATTTATGGTAATTATTCTGATTTATAGTAATAAAAATACTTGAATAAATCTAATTTGAACAGAAGTTCACATCTAGAGATATGCTTCATAATTCAGGGTAGCTTCCTTTGTGTGCAGCAAGAGCTGAGTAGTAGTACAATTCATCAGAGAGGATGTGCTTAAAACTACAACCTTTCCATGGCAAGAGGAGAAAGCTGATTTCCCTTATGCTCATTATTCTGTGGTCCCATATTATTCTGGGGCCTACTAAGTACTTCTGTCTAAGAATCTCTCTATTGCTTGTTAGGCAGGCATCTTGAATATAATTATCTTCATGGGAAACTTCCTTTAGGTAGGTCTAATTTTTCCTTGCCACCCCGAATGATCTGTCTTTACATACCTTTGTTTTCTAAGATAAATGAGGAAATTATGCGATCCCAGTCTTCATTCTTGGTATCAAGCAAAACCAGGATCAGGTCAAATCGACTTAAGAGTGGACTGCCAAGGGCAATATTCACAGACACAGATTCATGGGGGTCATACTGGCCTTTGGGATTAGTTGCTGCCAGGATGGTGGTCCTTGTGTTCAGCTTGCACACAAGGCTGTGGAGAGGGAGAGACAGGGTAAAACTCACTGGCTAGAGGAATCAAATACAAATGAAGAATAAATGTGTTAATAAAATGGGGCTAGAAAATCTGGAGAAACTCTTGTGAAAGGTAATATGGCATGATATAGGGAGACATTATGAATACTAAATTCAAACAAAGTACCCTGAAATGAGTTTACCTTGGACGGAACCAATTGTTCCATAAACACCATGCTTCTACAAATGAGCATATCACTGCTAAGTGCTAAGAAGCATACATAATTAAACAAACAGATACCATTCCTTAGGCATTTTCAACTCATGAGCTATAAAGCATAGTTTAAGGCAGCATATGGTAAGTTATGTAAATGTAAAGATTCCAGGGGGAATAAGAATGGCATATATTTATGTAGATGGAAAAGATGATTAGAGAAACTTTTTTTTTCTTTTTTTGGTCTGGTACCCGAGCTTGAACTAAGTACCAGGGCCTCACAAACCCCCATGGCTTTTTTGCTCATGGCTAGAACTCTACAACTTTAGCCATAATCAGTCTTTTGGTGGTTAACTGGACATAAGAGTCTTATAGATTTTCCTGCCTGGACTGGCTTCAAACCACCATCCATAGATTTCAACCTTCTGAGTAGCTAGGATAATAAGGGTGAGCCACCGGTGCCTAGTGAGCTAAACATTTTATTTTATTTATTTGTTTTCTGGTTGGTCGTGGGGCTTGAACTCTGGGCCTGGGTGCTGTCCCTGAGCTCTTCAGCTCAAGGCTAGCCCTCTACCACTTGAGACACAGCACCACTTCCAGTTTTCTGGTGGTTAATTGAAGAGTCTCTTGGACTTTCCTGCTTGAGCTGGCTTTAAACCATGATCCTCAGATCTCACCCTTTGGAGCAGCTAGGATTACAGGCATGAGCCACCAGTGCCCACCTTGAGCTAAACATTTTAAATTTAAGTTACCCAGTTGTTTTTATAGATCCTTCAGAAAATATCCTTGTATTTGTGATGGTCTGCTATTATTCTTGGTACCTTTTACAGAATGCCCTATCTGCACACATCACTTTCCTCACTGCCTATTTATTGATACTTCCAAATAGCTAAGCTACAGCAGCAGTCACTGCTATGTGTTCACCAAACCTTGTTTTTCTTTCCCTCTAGTAAGAAACCAAAATTACATTTTCCATCCACCTTGGCTATCGTGCTAAGCCTGTAAAAAACAAGCATAGACTATCTCTTCTAGATCTGGCACCTGAAAGCAAACCATCCCTTATTCTTCCTTTTACTTGTCAGAAGTACAAAATACAAGGCCCTGGAATCAGAGAATCACATAAGGAAGGATGGGCTTTGGCCCTGAATGACTATATGGAATAGAGAACCTAACTCTTAATCCACATCATACTGTGACAAGAATAAGTTTCTCCAGAATGGAGAAGACCAAGTGCTTGTTGAAAGCAATCTCACCCCGCAGCTGTGGTTCCTAAATTAGGCTAATCAACCAGATTCAGGAAGGTTTTTACAATACAGATCTCCAGGTCCTAGCTCCAAGAAGATGATTCAGGAGACCCTGGTATTAGCAGTCAAATGGGGATCCCTGTCCTGGCTCTTTTAGGGCTATTGGAAATACAAATGCAATAAATGTTTACTTACTTTGTCTAATTACAAGGTTATGAACTTCTTTTCATATTTGTAGTGTCGGTAGCTAGCTGAGTGCAAGACACTGCTTAGTGTGCAATGTATATTTATTGAGCAAAACAGTAAGTTTCTACCTTGCTGTTTTAATTGGCACGTTATCCTTTCTACTTAGGCATGCAAGTATAATTTAATAGCACCAAATGTACAACTTGTAATGTTAAATGTTCTCCTAAAATGCATTCTTAGCACATAGCAAGGATGTCCTGTATTACTGATACCCTGCCCTTGAAAAGATGCTGTCCAGTTACATTTATAAAGAATCTTGAAAATAGTGGTCTATTATTATCTTTCCATATCATGATCAGCATCATGCAAAGTCTTTTCAAATATATGTACATCATTGTGTGGCTCTGTACTGCCATTGCCTAGATACAGGTGTTGATTTGCACAATATAAAACAACAGGTAAATCTAAATACTGACAACCCTTAAAAGCTCATATCACATTATTTGCTTATTAGTTTCTTCTTCTACTATTAAGCAGCCAGGACAAAATCCAAATAAACTTTTAAAATATTTCCATATGCAGATGCAGTGGCTTGTTCCTACTGGGAGGATCTCTTGAAATCTGGAGTTTGGTAGCCATATCCTATCTCTTAAAAAATAACAAGTTTCGCTGGGTGCCAGTGGCTCACGCCTATAATTCTAGATACTCAGGTAACTGAAATCTGAGGATCATGGTTCATGGTTCGAAGCCAGCCCAGGCAGAAAAGTCTGTGAGACTCTTATCTCCAATAAACTTCTCAAAAAAATCTCCAATAAGCTACTCAAAAACACCCAAGAAAGTGGAAGTAGAGCTGTGGAGCTGTGTGGCTCAAGTGGTAAAGCTTCTACCTTGAGCAAAAGAAGGTGAGGGACAGCGCCCAGGCCCAGAGTTTAAGCCCCAGGATTGGCACACACACATACAAACACACACACAATCCAAACTAAATGACATAATCAAAGAATAACAAAATTTAAAATCTTGGTCTTCTCAAACATGTATTAACTCAATATTATCTATATTTTGGTTACTGACGTGGTTTACATTTTAGTAGACTGTAGCCACTCAATGTTTTTCTTTTTTTCTGTCTTCTGATCATAATAAGCCTTTACATTGAGGAAAACACAATGATTCCCTCCCAGTTGCTTACTCACTAACTGGTAGGTGTAGGGATCTGAAACACTGACCAGGAAAACACTGTATACTGGTTAATCTCAAGTGAAAAACCAATGTAAGAAATTAACATAGTCAAATGTATTAAGTATAACATTCTTATATTTGAAAAAAAGAACAAACCTATTTTCTACAGTACATATAGAATGATGTGTGTGTATGTGTGTACTGGTCCTGGGCCTTGAACTCTAGTTACTGTCCCTGAGCTTTTGTGCTCAAGACTACTGCTCTACCACTTGAGCTACATAGCCCTACTTCGGTTTTTGGGTATTTTTAATTGGAGATTAGAGTCTCACAGACTTTCCTGCTCAGGCTGGCTTCAAAGCATGATCATCAGATCTTGGCCTCTTAAGTAGCTAGGGTTATAGGTGTGAGTCATCAGCACCTGGCAAGAATGATATGTTTTTTAAAAGTCTCAGGAATGCTCTTAGAGTCTATCAGCCATTCTGATACAGTGGGGTTCACACTAATATCCTTAAGGGATAAACTGGCAAATGGAGAGGAGATAAGGGTTTTCTGCAGGGTAAAACTTAGGACACTCCATATCTTTGTTTTTATTTTGGTCAAATTCATTATTAGGTATTCCTTTTTCATATTTAACTGTATCTACTACTAATCAATACTGTGGTATCACATTAATCTCTGTAGAGACATTTTCTCAAGAGTTTTGTATTTGGTAATTTGCTGCATATGTTGTATCAGGAAGATTAGCAGGGCCCTAATTATTATGGGTAATGAATTCTGAATGATTCTGAAAGCTGTTAGACCAAAATGTTAAGATGAGCTACTGCTAGAGGTAGAAATTGCTTAGTGGTGCAGAGTGAGGGGTAAGAAAAATGAACACATGAGCTAATGGGAACTTGAAGGGTGTTTCCCTTCATTCCTACTACCAAGCAGATGAGATATACACACCGGTGACTTTGGCACATTTACCTGCTAATCCAAATGCAAAAATAACACATGACTCTTGCATAATTTTGTCAAAATAAGGGTCAAAAAACTAAGAAAACTTGTAAGAAGTAGAAAAGGATCACCTAGTTGGTGGTAGCTCTAGTCTGGGGAGAGATTGTAAAAATCACTGCCAACCTAGACTAAATCTATGTCTCACTCACTAGTTACATGAGACTTCATCTCTTTAAAGGCCTGCCACCTTTGTCTGTCTCTGAATCCTACTTAAACTTCAAGACTTTCTTCATTTAAAAACAAAACACCAAAGGGCTGGGAAGGTGGCTCAGTGGTAGAGTGCTTGCCTTGCAGGCCTGAGGCCCTGGGTTTGATTCCTCAGCACCACATAAGCAAAAAGAAAAAAGCCGGAAGTGGTGCTGTGGCTCAAGTGGTAGAGCACTAGCCTTGAGCTGAAGAGCTGAGGGACAGTGCCCAGGCCCAGAGTTCAGGCCCCACGACTGGACCCCCCCAAAAAAAAAAACATACCTAAAAAAGACTGATTCAGTCTGTCTGAACTGTGGTTGCCAAGAATTGACAAATCTACCTCACTTCGCAACACCCCAGTCCTTTGGTATATTCCTTATGATTCTTGTCTTCATTACAGTTCTGGACAAGCCATATACAATGATACTCACCAAGCACATAATCTCATAATCCCTTCCATGGAAACTTCGATACAGGAACAGCTGACTAGACTAGAGTTTGGCACCTCACCCAAGAACAGTCCATCCATAGACTGGCTAGAGGCCTAGGAGCTGTTGAACAAATCTTTTAATAGGAATGATAGTACCTAACTGGGCCTCCCTTGAAGATATTTGAAATAGTAAAGGTATTTGAAGTTGTTTGACTAAAGCGGGCTGACTGAATCTAAAAAAGACCCCAAAACAAAGAAAGAGAATCTATGAATCATAATAATGAGACAGCAGGGTTGAAGATAAATAAACTTCTGAAGCTATGGCGACAATGCAGTAACACAGCTGCTGTTTATATCCACTTGAATATGAATGAACTCATACTCCCCAAATCATGTTCAATAAAACAGTAGTTATGATAGTACAGAGAAATTCAGTGGCATGCCCAGCTAACAGGCATTGGAGCTGGAACCTCAGTATAGTCAGGAGGGTTCTAGACTCTTTAATTATTATGGTAATTCTGTCTAAGCCCAAGAAAAAGGAAAGGAAAAAAAGAAAAAAAAGAAAGGGCTCTTGATGTGTTCCCTGAACTTGTTCCATGTCATACCCAACATGTCATGATATACTACTGTAAAACCATACTTTATGTACATTTTCTGCAACTGACTAGGCTGCAGTTAAATTAGCTGTGGCTAAGTTTGTGGCTAATTTACAATATCTCATAGGTTATACCTTAAATGTTATTCTTCAAGCATCCATAGTTATCTTATATAAGTGTATTGCTACTCTAGATTTTAAGACCACAAAGGAAATCTACCTGATGTTGAGGCAGCTCTATCCACTGCTAAGTCTCTCTTGTACTGATTTTAAATAGATGTCCTTGACCTCCTAACCTTTAATACTAAAGGAAACTGAACAAGTCTAACTGCATTTCTACATCTGAGTTCTTAAAAATAATTACACATAAATACCTCTTCAATTATTTCCTCTAGATATGATAGAAAACATAGGTAACATATTGCAGCATCAAAAATCAACATTATGGTTAAATGACAAAAAAAAACCCACCACTAACTTAGATACAAATATTGATTTCCAAGTTCCCACAGAGAATAAGTTGAATTCTTCATTGAAAGTTCATGAATCCCTCTCATTAGTTAACTCAACCTATATATATATTTTTTTTTGGGGGGGGGGGTCCGGTCATGGGGCTTGAACTCTGGGCCTGGGTGCTGTCCCTCAGCTCTTCAGCTCAAGGCTAGTGCTCTACCACTTGAGCCACAGCACCACTTCCGGCTTTTTTTTCTTTTTGCTTATGTGGTGCTGAGGAATAGAACCCAGGGCCTCATGCATGCAAAGCAAGCACTCTACCACTGAGCCACCTTCCCAGCCCAACTCAACCTATATTTATACCTTATTTTCCCCTCTCTTTTCTATAGTAATTCACTTTTATTTCCTCATACACCTTTATATTGTAATAAGGAAACATTTTCATGAGTATCTTGCAGTGATAACTAATAATCTCTGAAAGGTTCCATAACATTTTTGCCATTTTCTCCTAATGATGTATTAAATAATTTCAGTATTCCACAGATTTTAAAACAAAGTAACACTTACCCAGCTTTAGCAACACTTATGGTTTGCTGCTCCATGGCTTCATGGATACTGGTTCTATCATGCTCTTTGAGGCTATTAAACTCATCAATACAGCAAAGACCCGCATCTGCAAGCACTAAGGCCCCCGCCTCTAAATTCCATTCTCCTGAGTCTTTTACAGCAGTTACTGTCAGACCTGAGGAAACAAGGAGGCTGTGTCACATGAAGGTATCTCAGACTAAGCTGGCTTCAGGATGAATTCTACCAAATATTTGAGGAAGAAATAATGTCAGCTCTACACAAAAAATTTCAAATACATAGAACAGGGAACACGGCCCAACTCATTTATTGAAGCTACTACTATAATGATACTAAGCCAGGCAAAAAACATTTTTAAAAAGCAACCAACAATAACAACACAAAAAACGACAGATCAATGTCCTTCATAGAGATTCAAAGATTCTCAACAAAATACAAATACAAAAAGTTCAATAATATAAAAAAGGTAACCAGGATATAAACTTTTTTTGTTTATATTATTGACAATATCAACTAATGAGGACTGGGAAGCAAAAGGAACTGTCATTCACTGTGGCTATGAATGCAGAAACAAGAACAATCACAGTGGAAGACAATGGTGATATTTTACAAAGCAAACAAACTCCTGTAACTCAATTCAGCAAGCTCACTCTTTGGTATTTATTTAAAGGATCTGAAAACTTATATTTACACAAAAATGTGCTCACAGATGTTTATAGAAACTATTCAGAATTTGCAACAAAATTGTTAATAAAATTGAGAAGCAATGAAAAGACTAAATACTGGATGATTCCAACCATACTACATTCCTGACAAGAACATAGTACAAACACCAGGGGTTGAAGGGAGAGAGGATCAACTCTACCTTGTGAGAGGCAAGAAGAAAAGAAATATTTCTAATGTTTAAAATACAGCATTAATAAGTATTTAGCATCTTAAATGTTTATATTTAGGTGGCCTTTATTTGAAAGTTTTGAATTTGAAGGAAGGAAGGAAGGAAGGAAGGAAGGAAGGAAGGA
>NW_012267373.1:531537-547623 GCF_000151885.1 Dipodomys ordii | reverse complement strand
CGTGGGGCCTGAACTCTGGGCCTGGGCGCTGTCCCTCAGCTCTTCAGCTCAAGGTTAGCGCTCTACCACTTGAGCCACAGCGCCACTTCAGGCTTTTTTCTTTTTGCCTATGTGGTGCTGAGGAATCGAACCCAGGGCCTCATGCATGCAAGGCAAGCGCTCTACCACTGAGCCACCTTCCCAGCCCCAAGTCCTTCTTGTTGGTATTTTCTATTTGTTGAGACATTATCACCACACTTTTCTTGGTTTCTTTAGTTTTTTTTTTTAGTTCTGTTTTCTTCTGTTATATTGTTTGCAGTGCTGGGGACTGAACCCAGGTCCTTAAGCACGTGAACCAATCACTGCATTCCAGTGTTTCTGTAGGTCTTTGAGCATATTTATAATGGCTGCATTGAAAATTTTGTCTATTAAATCTTACATCCATTCTCTCTCAAAGGCAGTTTCTGTTTATTCTTTCTGGGTGTGAGCCACATTTTTGTTTCTTTGTATGTTTTATGGTTCTTTGGTTATTATTGATATTCTAATTCGTTTATTGTTTTAGTTCTTTATGCTATACACTTTCCCTCTTAATTGAGGTTATTTGGTTGATGTTATTTGTTTAGTAACTTAGCTAAACACTAAACAAAAGCTTAGTAAAGTCTCTATCTCTTCCCAATGCTTCCGATGTTACTCCTCATGGCATGTATATAGTAACCCTAGAATAATAATGTTTTTTGCATTTTTTTTCTTTTAAGCAAGACTATGTATCCTAGGCTGGCCTTGAATTCACTGTCCTTTGGCCTTAGCCTCCTGAGTACTGAGATTACAAGCCTGGCAAGTTTTAGTTTTTTAAAAAATAAATCTTTTCTTCCTTTACTTAGGACAATTCCAGAGACCATAAGCAGTTGGGTCATTTAAATAATTTCCACCAGTTTCGCTGGCTTCACTGAGGAGCCTGTCCATGGGGCTCCCCATATTGTCACTGCAGAAGCAGAACCCCTTCAGAGATTTTCTAGCCTTTCTTTCACCATTCAGTTGTTCCAAGTGTAGCTGAGGGAAGTGGTGCTGTGGCTCCAAGTGGTAGAAAGAGCTCAGAGACAGCACCCAAGCTCTGAGTTCAAGCTCCACAACCAACAATAACAACAAAAAGGCACATTCTAAGTGCAGCTGTTTACCAGAAGCCTCTGGTGCCAGCAGGCCTCTCTTCGTGTTTTTAAGGAACTTCTGTTAGAATGGGGCCACTCTTTCCATTTCTTTTTAGAGGAAATGTAATATTTATATAGTAAGCTCTACTCGTGGACTTAGTGATTGTGATGTTACAATATAAACAAATTTCCAGTCAACAATAAGATAAGCACTGTTGTTCTCCTTTGTTAATTTGTCTGTTGAAGTTTCAAAATACCTAATTAGACAATCCCAATTTTGTCCTGTAAAGAAAAGCTAAGAAAACTAAAGGTAAAAAGAAAAAAAAAAGTAAAGCAAGTAAGAAAGAAACAACAGAGTCCCAGTAAGATTTAGAGCTATTATCCAAAATACAAAAATAAAAATGCTGGTCATTTGTTAAACCACTTTTGTTGGGGCTGTAAATTAACATACTCATATGGTAAGCAGTATAGAAATTCTCAAAAAACTATATAAAATAGAACTATCATATTTCCACATAGCTAGTATATTTATTTAATTGCCCTCACAACAAAGAAATGATAAATGCTTTAAGTAATATGCTAATTATTTGACTTGATCATTATACATTGAAAACAAGTATCACAGACTCATACTATATACCATAAGAATGATAGGTTAATTGAAAATTAAATTTAAATTAAAAAAATAAAAGATTAAGAAATGATATCTCTGAAGAACTGGTGGGAAGGAGCCAGAGCACTAGGTTTACATTCATACATTCAAAGTGCTGAAAAAAGGCCACAAAACCTGTCAACAATGTTTTTTTTCTTTTTTCCTTTCCTTTTTTTGTCTGTGTGCCAGTATTGAGGCTTTAACTCTTGCTTGGCTTTTTCACTCAAAGTTGGCACTCTACCACTTGAGTCACACCTCTACTTCTAGCATCTTATTTAGTTAAATAGAAATGAGTCTATAGGATTTGTCTCTCTGGGCTGGCTTTGAACCATGCATCAATTCTTAGCCTCCTGAGTAGCTAGGATAACAGGTGTGAGCTATTGGTACCCAGTTTAATCAAAATTCTTACATTGGCAAATTGCAGTAGATCATGCTTGCAATCCTAGCTACTCAGGAGGCTGAGATTTGAGGATCAAATTTCAGTTGGAGGCCAGCCCAGACAGGAAAGACTATGAGACTCTTATGTCCGATTAACCACCAAAAATCCAAAAGTGGTAGACTTGAGACAAAAGGAGTTAAAATCATAGTCTAGGAGTCACCAAGGAAGACTTTGCTACACTGCTTTTATTTTCTCCTCAAATCTCCGGGGTTTGAGGAATTAACTGGATAGATTGAGTAGGTTTGCTAAATTAAGATATACAAGCCAGGTTCCAGTGGTTCCTGCCTGTAATCTTAGCTACTCAGGCGGATGAGATGTGAGGATCACAGTTGGAAGGTAGCCAGGGCAGAAAAGTCCATGAAACTCTTATCTCCAATAAACTACTCAGAAAAGCCCAGAAGTGGTGCTGTGGCTCTTGTGGTAGAGTGCTAGCCTTGAGCTGAAGAGCTCAGGGACAATGGGCGCTCAGGCCCTGAGTTCAAGTGCCATGAATGACTGCTCCCCCCCCCCCAAAAAAAAACAACCCACAAAACTTGGGAGCATCATAACTAGCAGATTTTCCTTTAAAAAGATTACTCAATGCAGTCAGGAATTCATTATATATGCCACAAAATTAAATAAAATAGGAGAAGGGGTGACTTGAAGGAGGGTGAAAATGTTGAAGGAATGGTTAAGATAGATTGCATACATAAAATTCAATACATACCCTAAAAAATTATGAAAAGTGAGGAAAAGAGTAGGTTGGGAGGGATAGGTAAGAATGTTGGAAGAGGTGACATTGATCAAGAGGCACTGCGCTCATAAACTGTTTTGTTGAATGGCAATTCCTTTGTATAACTACTAAATAATAATACAGATTTTTTGTTTGTTTGTTTTGGTCCGTCCTGGGGCTTTGAACCCTGGGCCTGGGATTTCTTTGTCCCTGAGCTCTTTAGTTCAAGGCTAGTGCTCTACCACTTGAGCCACACCACCACTCTCAGTTTTCTGGTGGTTAACCTGGGCTGGCTCTGAACCTCAATCCTCAGATCTCAGCCTCCTGAGGAGCTAGGATTATAGGTGTGAGCCACTGGCACCAGTCACAATTTTTTTTTTTTTAAAGATTACCCAAGAATGTTCTTCAAGCTGAAAGCAAGTTACCCTAAATGGTAATTCGAATCCAAAAGAAAGAAGAACTAGTATAGACAAAGGTAATTATGTAAGTATGAAAAAATGTAAAGGCAAATTTCATTTCTAGGCAGATTTAAAAAGCAATTGTATAAAACTATATAAATCTAACATACTTGGTCAAAACAGCAAAGAAACTATTGGTAGGAGAAAAGCTACATTGGATTAAGGAAATGGCTACAGATGGTAATGTAAATCTCTTACAACAAATGCAGGGAACTAGAAAGTTAATGTAACTGGGGCTGGGCTTGTAATGTATTACATGGTATTTGCAAGGTCCTGTGCTCAATATCTATCACTTCTCACAAATTAACGTAACAATTTCTACATAAACATGCTGTGCTTTTTTTTAATCTTCTTTAAAAAGCACACAGTTACCTAAAGAAGTAACTATAACAATGTATTGTTTCACTTGTAATATGTATCTGGCATATATATGTATATATGTATATATACCTAACATCAAATTATAGCATAAGAAGGGGAAAATATCTAGAACTAAATGGGAAACACTTTTGTATCTTACCAAAATGAAGTAAAAATAATAATCTATTTGTCTCTATCTATCTATCTATCTATCTATCTATCTATCTATCTATCTATCTATCTACATCTGAAGTAGATTTTGAAAAGTTCAATCTCAACCACTAGGAAATGAATAGCAAACAGAAGAATAAATAGTTATGATTTTCTGTAGCTCAGTAGGGTTTCAATGATCCTTTATATTTCAAGATAGCTAGCAAAGTTCAAAAGTTCCTGACATTAGAAGAACTAATGACCCTGATTTGGTCATCACACATTGCATAAAAGTTATCATACTTTACTCATAAATATATATAAGTATTATGTCTTAATGAAAAGAAAAGAAAAATAACTCATTAGAGGTTTTAAAAAATGTTGATCTAGAAAACATTTCTTTCTTTCTTTATTTTTTTGTTTTTGTTTATTGTGGGGTCTGAACTCTGGGCTTGGGCACTGTCCCTCAGCTCTTTAGCTCAAGGCTAGCACTCTACCTCTTGAGCCACAGAGCCACTTCCGGCTTTTTCTGCTTTAATGGTTCTAAGGAATTGAAATCAGGGCCTCATGCATGCAAGGCAAGCACTCTACCACTGAGCCACCTTCTCAGGCCCCAAAACCTTCAGACACATAGAAAACAAAAAGCAAAATGTAGACCCTAGGGGCTGGGAAGGTGGCTCAGTGGTAGAGTGCTTGCCTTGCAAGCCTGAGACCCTGGGTTCGATTCCTCAGCACCATATAAGCAAAAAGAAAAAAGCCAGAAGTGGCGCTGTGGCTCAAGTGGTAGAGTGCTAGCCTTGAGCTGAAGAGCTGAGGGACAGCGCCCAGACCCAGAGTTCAGGCCCCACAACCGGACCCAAAAAAAAAAAATGTAGACCCTAAACAGGGTACCGGTGGCACATGCCTATAATTCTAGCTGAGGCTCTGAGGATCATGACTCAAAGTCAGCACAGGCAGAAAAATCTCTAAGATTCTTATCTCCAATCATCAAAAAGAGCTGTGTCTCAAATGGTAGAGCATTAGCCTTGAGAGAAAAAGTTCAGGAACAGTTCGTAGGCCTTAAGTTCAAGTTCCAGGACCAGCACACACACATACACACACACACAAAATGCTGATTTAATCCAGTCATATTAGTAATGTTAAATGGGAATGGATTGAGGAATACAATTAAAAGACATTAAGTAGACAGGTGCCAGTGGCTCATGCCTGCAATCTCTAGCTACTCAGGAGGCTGAGATCTGAGGATCATGGTCCAAAGCCAGCCTGGGCAGGAAAGAGACTCTTATCTCCAATGAGCTACTCAGCAAAGGCCGGAAGTGGCAATGTGGCTCAAGTGTTAGAGCACGAGCCTTGAGCAAAGACAGGCTTAGTGACAGATCCCCAGTCTGGCGTTCAAGCCCCAGGATTGGGGCTTGAGAAAAAAAAATAAAGGCATAAACTGGAAGTATATCCAACTACATGCTTTCTTCAAGAGATATTTTATATTAAAAGAGGCACTTGAGATAAAAGCAAAAGGGTATGTAACAAGAAATTGGTTTATCTATACTATTATCAGAGGAAACAAAACAGATTCTAAGCTGAAAAATGATGCTAGAGATAAAGAAGTGCATTTCATAATGATAAAAGTGTCAAGCCATCAGGAAAATACAACTAGGCAGACCACCAAAAGAAAAATAGACTTTTGATCCAACAGAAAAATATGCATTCTTAAGTACCCAAGCAGCATTTTTAAGGTTAGGGCAAAAGATGTGCTAATGAAGGGAACCTTGAAAAATGTAAAATATTGAAAAAAAATTTTTAAATGTGGTTTAATATCTCTGGAGTTAAATTATAAATCACTAGCACTAAGTACAGATAATTCACAAACAAGTGGAAATGAAACAAAACACCTCTAAATTATCAATGGGTCAAAGAAGAAATCAAATACAAATTTAAAGATGAAAGAAAACAAAGATACAACAGATCATAACTTGTGAAATACAGATAATAATGCTGAGAATGTAACTTATAGTTCTGTCTATAATACAAAAGAGCTCAAATCAATTATCTGAGCTTCTACTTTAATACACTGGAAAACAGAGCAAACTCAACTCAAAGTAAGCAGAAGAAAACCAATAATAAAGATAACAGAAATTAAAGAATGGAAGAGAAAAACAATAGACTAAGAAAACCAAGTTTGTAAACTTTTATATAGACTAAGTGAAAAACAAATAAAATTACTAGACTCAAAAATCAAATATGGAACATAATTATTGACATTACAAAAGTAAATGTGATTTTAAGTGTTAGGTATTTAAAGAGGCTGCTCTGAATGGCAGGCAGACTCCTCCCTCCTCTCAGTCAAGTCTCTGCCTAGTACCTGTGTTACCTGGGCAACTAGCACACTAGGAGGAGGTCACAACCCTCTGAGGTGAAGTCCAGATCATATGTGGACACACCCTTCTCCCACCTGGTCCCACCTCCCTTTACCTGGCCACACTTCCCCCCCCCTCCCTTGCCAGATTAGGCATGACTGGGGCCAGACTTCCTTTTTTTCCAGCCAAGTGGAGTGCCAACCTGGCCGGGACCAGCCAGTCCACGGAATATACCTAGCCCTTGCTTGAATAACACCTGATGGTGTTGCTTTTACTCAGCAGCCTCTTTAAATACCTAACAATAAGAAAACATTATGAATCATTGTATGTCAATTCATTAGGTAATAGATGAAATTAGCAAACTCCTTAGAAAGACACAACCACTAAAACTGACAAACAAGGGGGAAAAAAAGAAAATCTGAATAGACTTACAACAAGAGTTGAATGAGTAATCAAAAAGCTACTCACACAGCTTCATGATAAATTCTATCCAACATGTAAAGAATCAAATGCCAACTCTTCACAAATTCTTCTTGAAAAGAAAAAGAAACATTTCTAAATTCATTCTATGGAGTGAGTACACTCAAAATTCATGAGGTTAGAATTTTTAGTGTTCTACATACTAAAGTCAGACAGAGACATCACCAGAATGTTAAGTATCTGACATTGCTAGAATACTAAATATGCAGGATACTAAATATACAGGAGACTAGTATCTTTTTTTTGCATATAGATGCAAAATTGCTCAACAAAATACTAGCAAATAGAACCAGTATACATATACAAAAGGATTATATATCATTACTAGCACGATATTCTCCAGAGGTACAAGGTTGGCTTAACATCTAAAAGTCAATCGATGCAATATCCTCATATTTTTAGACTGTGGGACAAAAAGCACATGAGCATTTCAATTGAAGTAAAGACAGGACTTAACACTACTTTATAAGAACAATTGAAGCAGGAAAAAAGGTATCTAACAAAGAACTCAGAATGAACAACACCATTTTTAATAGTGTGAGATAGTCTTCTCACCATGATCAGAAATAAGGCTGGGATGTCTATCTGCTATCACTACGTCTATTCAGCCTTGTGCTCAATGCTCCTAGACAAGGCATTTGGGACAAAAATATACACTAAGCACTTTAAAAAATGGAAATAGTAAAACATTTCTATGTAAAGAACTTTTTTGCAGGTGACATGATCTTATTATAGAAAATGCTAAGCAATCTACTAAAATTTTATAAGAATAAATAAAGTCAAAAGACCAAAGACTACAATAAAAAGTATGTTTATACACTTGCAAATAAAATCCAAATAGATACAGTTAAGGAAATATTTCTATCTACTATAGTATAAAAAGGAAATGCTGGGGCAGTGAAGGTGGCTCAGTGGTAGAGCGCTTTCCTTGCACGCATGAGGCCCTGGGTTTGATTCCTCAGCACCACATAAGCAAAAAGAAAAAAGCCGGACATGGTGCTGTGGCTCAAGTGGTAGAGTGCTAGCCTTGAGCTGAAGAGCTGAGGGACTGTGCCTAAGCCCAGAGTTCAGGCCCCACGACCAGACCCCCCCCCAAAAAAAAAAAAGTAAACGCTTAAGAATAAATTGCTGCTGGGTGCTGGTGACTCACACCTGTATATATTAGGTACTCAAGAGGCTGATATATGAGGATCATGGTTCAAAGCCAACCTGGGCAAGATAGTCCATGAGAATCTTCAAATAACCACCAGAATTTGAGTTTCTGCTGCTAGCATTGAGTAGAAAAGCTCAGGGACAGCACCCAAACCCTGAGTTCAAGCCACATGACTGACAAAAAATAATAATAAAAAATTGTTGTAGTACAAACCCCTTTGCACAATTACTTAAATATAAATCAATTTAAAGAAAAATAACCAAAAAGACTGAGCTTATATTCTAAAATTTACAATATTGTTGAAAAAGTTAAAGGTTGACTACATGAATGAAAGGAGTCCATGCTCACTGGCTGGAAGATCATATGACTAAGAGGCAGGAAACCTCTAAGTGTTCTACAGATTTCAGCTTCTAACAAAATATCAAGGCTGCTGTACAGCACAAGATGATCTAAAAATTCATATGCAAATTCAAGGGATCCTAAATAGCCAGTCTTGAAAGAACAAATGTAGAGAATTCACATTTCCTCATTTCAAAAATTTCTATAAAGCAACAGTAATCAAGACAATGTGATAATGATATAAGAATATAGATCAACCAAACACAATTGTCCAGGAATACACTTAGATCCTTAAGACAAATTCATCTTTGGTAAGAGTTCCAAGCCTATTCATTGGGGGCAAACTGTTTTCAACAGATGCTGTTTGGAAACACCCCCATGAAAAATTATGGATTTAGACCTCCTACTTCACATTGTATATAAGAACTAATTAAAACTGGATTAAAGACCTAAATGTAATATGCTAAAAGCACAATATCCTTAAAACAAAACAGATGTAAATCTTTTTGATCTTGCACCAGGTGATGTTTTTCAGAAATCATCTAAAAATACAAGCCAGAAAAGGTAAAATAGATAAAGTAGACTCCATCAACATTAAAAGCTTTAAGGTGAAATGGTATTACCAAGAGCATTAAATGATGATTCATGGAATGAGTAAAAAAAAAATTGCAACCCATGTATTTGATGAGACTTGATCTATAATATATATCTTTTTTTTTTTGACAGTCCTGGGGCTTGAACTCATGGCTTGAGCTTCTTTTTGCTCAAGGCTAGCGCTCTACCACTTGAGCTACAGAACCACTTCCAGCTTTTTCTGTGTATGTGGTGCTGTGGAATCGAACCCAGGGCTTCATGCATGCTAGGCAAGCCCTCTACCACGAAACCACATTCTCAGCCCCTGATCTAGAATATATAAAATGCACAATTCCAGAATTAAAAAAAATAAGAATTGCCAGGTGCTGGTGGGTCACGCCTGTAATCCTAGCTACTCAGGAGGCTGAGATTTGAGGATCACAGTTCAAAGCCAGCCTGGGCAGGAAAGTCCATGAAACTCTTATCTCCAATAAACCACCAGAACAAACCAGAAGTGGCATTGTTGCTCAAGTGGTAGAGCGCTTGCCTTGAGTTAAAGAGCTGAGTGACAGCGCCCAGGCCAGTGTTCAAGCCCCATGACGGACCAAAAAAAAAAAAAAAAGTATCAATTAAAATACAGGAAATGGGTGAGGGTGGCTTAGGCCTGTAATACTAGCTACTCCTAACTACTCAGGAGACTAAGATTTGATGATTGCATATTGGACCCAACCCAAGCAGAAAAATCCATAACACTCTTATCTCCAGTTAATCAGAAAAAAGAAGCTGGAAGTAGAAATGTGGATCAAGTAGTAGAGTGCCAGCTTTCAGCAAAAAAGCTAAGTGAGAGCACAAGACTCTGAGGTTCAAGTCCCAGTACTGGCGTGTACACACACACACACACACACACAATTAAAAAAAAATCTAAATACTTTTCAGAACATATACAAATGACCAATAAACAGATGGAAGATGTTCAACATCTTTAACCAAAATGCAAATCAAATTGTGATACTACTTCATACATTAATTAGTATGGCTATTCAAGGACAAGTGTTGATGGTAATGTGAAAAAGTTTTGGGGGACGACACTCTTCCATTGCTGGTGGGAATGTATAATGGTATAGATACTATTGAAAAGTCTGGTAGCCCCTCAAAAGGACACAATTGAGTAATATCATTCCTAAGCAAAAACCAACAAAAGTGAAAATGTGTCACATGCAAAAATCTGCACACAAATGTTCACTGTGACATTACTCAAAATGGTCATGAAGTAGAAAAGTTCAAAACAACTGCTGTCAGAGAAATAAAACATGATACATTATATGTTTAATGGATGATTACTTGGTAAAACAAAGCAATTCAGTATCAATAAATGCTAACACATGAATGAAGACATCATGTTTTGAAAGATGCTGGTCACAAACAATCACATATATTATTCCATTTACACAAACACCCGTTATTGGTAAATCTATAGACAGAAAGCAATAATTCAGCAAAACACATGAGAGGAATGACTGAGCAAGACGCACGTACCCCTCAGGAATTGATGGGGGAACCAATTAACTGACTCCCTGTAACACATGTTACATGTAACACACATTGGCCAATGGAGCAGGGAGCACTCCCTAAGGGGGGAGTGAGCAAGGAATCTTCGATATGGGGAGAGTAAACAAAGAAATACTGTCAATGCCTAGTTCCTGAGGTCTGTCCTTGTACATGAGTCTATTCGCTGTTCCTTTTGCTTTTAAATAAACCTGCTCGGTCAGCTTTTAATTCTTTTCTGCCCTTTCATTCTTTAGTCAGCTGAAAATATGAACTCAAACCCTAGATGCTATCAGTTTTACTATGTACCCAAGATTGTCTTACACTCCTCATCCTCTTGCCTCAGTCTTCCTGGACTACAGGTATGTATTACTATATCTTGTCTAAAATACCTTTTTGAAATGATGAAAAGTATCCTAAAATAGTCTGTGATGATGACTGTACAACTCTGTCCTAAAAAACAATTGATGCAGACATTTTAAAAAAGTGAATCACATAGTATGTGAATTATATCTCAATAAAACTGTTATTTGAAACATATTACTATCTAATCATACCACAGGGTACTTGGAGGGAGATTCTTTGAAGGTTAGTCTCGGCGGCTCACCAAGAACAAATGGTATCAAACAAACATTTACCCTCTAATTACCTATTAGCTCATTTGTGAGACCTGCCCTTTGCTTCCCTTCCTAGTTTTTTGTCTCTTTCTAATGACTGCATATAAGACCTCCAATCTCACAAAGCCTACTTGCCTAGCTTCTGCTAAGCATAACTCCATCTAATGTCATTTGTCTCTATAGTAACCAACTACAAAGAGCTGCTTTGCTGAGCAGTGGCTTTGTGCAAGCAGTGGTCTAGCCTAGAGACGTTTTACAGATTTGAGTGCTCTATTGATCACTACTTTCCCCTGGTATCAAGCAAAGAGAAGGACATCTGATGCATGGGAGAGGCAATGGGTTAGAGAATGGATGAATAAAATGTAAAAGCTAAAACATGAACTGTAATGAAGACTGATAAGCTTGATTTCAAAGCGGACAAAGAAGACATGAGAAAACAAATAATTATGAGACATTTCCACTTGTATTCTTCTGGTGAAAACCAATATATTAATACCAACAAATTGTTGGCAATAAACATGGGCCTTTAGAAAGCTGAATGATACAGTTTGCAGCTAAATAAAGGGTGTCTAACTGTATTGGCAAATTACGGATAACGGATCATAAATCTTCAACAAACTTCTAACTCCATTTTTTTTGGGGGGGGGGTCCGGTCGTGGGGCCTGAACTACTGGCCTGGGCGCTGTCCCTCAGCTCAAGGCTAGCGCCCTGCCACTTGAGCCACGGCGCCATTTCTGGCTTTTTTCTTTTTGCTTATGTGGTGCTGAGGAATCGAACCCAGGGCCTCATGCATGCAAGGCAAGCGCTCTATCACTGAGCCACCTTCCCAGCCCTGTAACTCCATTTTTACTAATAAAGTAGAAGACAATGGGAGGGGGTTCATTTCATGTAACAGACCAGGAAACCTTACAAAATATATAAGAATGCATTCCAAAATGTAATCTGACCCCTGCGCTTTCAAATCATCCTCTTTGCAATGGGAAGCAGGATGTCCATAATGCTTCCATGGGAGGAGTCCCCAGCTCAGCCTTGGCTGAGTGTGAACCTAAGCCAATCTCATTAACAGAGCTTTGTCCTTAAGAGTTCATTAATGAAGTCATCACCACAGTGTCTGCTTGTGCGTTTTTTTTTTCCAGGAAAGTATAACAATCTATATTTGTTCACATAAAGACCACTTTGAATTTTTCCTGACATGGTGAGCAGAGAGATGCACTAAGACAGCAACTAGCCAACTGAGGCTTTCTGGGTGCTAGTGTCCTTATCTGCTGTAGAGAAAAATAATACCTCATCCTTCTATATTAAGATACTGGGTGGCTCAAAAGTTCTTCAGAAACAGTAAAGAAAATATTTTTTCTCTATTTTTAACATCATGGGTTAAAATGGCTCTTAACATTTTTTTAGTCAAATACCTATAAACTCTAGCAAATTTTTACATTCTAAATCCTTTGCAATTTTTATTTAACATTATGATTAAAAAATTTTTTTGGGGGGTCCGGTCGTGGGGCCTGAACTCTGGGCCTGGGCACTGTCCCTCAGCTCTTCAGCTCAAGGCAAGCGCTCTACCACTGAGCCACCTTCCCAGCCCCTGTAATTAAATTTTTTACACACTTTTAATAATAAATAAAAGAAACCTTTAGAACTAATAAAGATCTTATTAGAAAAAAGCTGGCCTGGGGTTATGGCTTAAGTGGTAGCATGGACTTAATATTAACTGTGAGGCCCTGGGTTCAATCCCTATCACTGCAAAACATCAACAAGAAACACCAAACAAGAAACAAACAAAAACAAAGCAACAAAAAAGGTTCAAGCACTACATGAGAATATGAGTCCATGGGCGTGGCAGAATGTGTGCCTAGCATGCATGAGGCCCTGGGTTTGATTCCTCCCTGGGTTTGATACAAAAATAATAATAAAAAAATTATATGAAACAACAGCAACTGTGTTTGGCACTAGCATGAGGGATGAGAGAAAGTAACAATGTAAAGCTATGTTATACCTTATTACAAAGAAGGTAACTATGTGATAAAGACTCATGGGATCAAAATTAAAATTATAAAAAAAGAGAAAGACCCAATAGTACAAATGACTCATCAAAGACAACCCAGTGGTGATATAACTTCCCCAGATGAAAATCTTAACTAAGAGAAAAAGTTACTCTTGCATTCTTATTTAATTTGAGCAGCAGGCTGGGATGGAGACTCCAGTTATTTTCTAGTTACAATACATTTTAATTCAGCACATTTTACTTTTCCATTTTGTTTTATGGGTGACCTCAATTTTTTTTTTTTTTTGATAGGTCGTAGGGCTTGAACGCTGGGCCTGGGCTTTGTCCCTGAGCTCTTCAGCTCAAGATGAGTGCTCTACCACTGAGCCACAGTGCCACTTCCGGTCTTCTGGTGGTTTACTGGAGATAAAGAGTCTTACGGACTTCTCCACCTGGGCTGGCTTAGAACTGTTATCCTCAGATCTCAGCTTCCTGAATAGCTAGGATTACAGGCATGAGCCACCGATGCCCAGCAGGTGACCTCAATTTTACTTCACATTTCAGATTCTACAAGCACTCAAGGGGAAGTCTTGGGTACTTGGAAACTAGCTGTATCTCTTTTCTCTTCCATACTCAAGTGTGTGTTCAAAAATAGATACTTCTTTTGAAGAACAGTCATAGCACAGGACTCCATACTACCTCCTAACCTTACTAGCATGGCCAAAGGACCACTGTATTGCCTACCATTGAAAGTACTTAACAACAAATTGATATTAGGATTAAATAAATAAGCCTTAACACTCAATGGGGAAAACAAAGGTCTCATAGCTAAATTAGTTTGTTGGGCAGCCTTTACAAAATTCTACAGACTTGATGGCTTATTTTCTCACAGTACAGGAGATTAGAAGTTCATCATCAAGGAATCAGCAGTTTTGGTTCGTTTCTTCTGAGGCCTCTCTGGCTGCAAATGGCAACCTTCTTTGCGTCCTTATATGGATCTTTACTCTGCGCATGTGTGTCTGGTGTTTCTTTGTATGTTTCTATTTTCCCTTTAGGAGGATACCAGTGAGACTATTAAGATACAAGCTTATGATCTCATTTAATCACTTTTTAAAAGGCCCTTTTTCCAAATACAGTCACATCCTTAGGTTCAACATATGAATTTTGGGTATAAGGTGATATAATTTTGCCTGAAACAATAGCTAAATAGATTCATTGATTTTCTACCCTGGACACTGGTTTCGGCTTTACTCATCCAAAAAGCCAAACAATCTTGAGCCACCCTTCCTCCAGGAAACTGCAGAGAGAAGTAATTTGGAGATTTCATTTCACATTGTACTCTTAGCTTCAAGTGAGACCCTTTGGGTACCTATTAACTGAAGGCATTCACAGAAACCCATCTGTTGCAGTAAGGTTTTCTGTTTGGGATTTAACCAAAAAGTTGTTTGGTAACAGATTCTATAGATTGCTTCTGAAACCGGAAATATGCTTTTAAAATCTCTCTTAATTCTGAAAGCATATCAGGGCACATATGAGGATTTTTTTTCTTGTCTTTTTAAAAGGTATTTTCCATGGCGAGGCAACCGTCTTTAATATCTTTGATGAACAGTAATAAGATAGATAAGCCAAGAGCAATATAAAAGGCCTGAAGCTAATTCTTGCAGCTTCTAGTGAATTCTTAAGAAGACCCTCCCCACCCCCCACTTAGATAATATTTGCAAATGACACATTACTTTTATAGGATTCATTGTAACACATCTATGGACAAATGGTAAAAAGTTATTAAGGAGCATATGTCATTTATCTTTCAGGCCTAGCATGTCTTAAAAGCATATAGCAATCATCTGGACTAATAGAAAAACCAGCACTAATACAAGCAAAGTATTGAATTGTCTTTGAGCCACAGTAATGTTTCTCTCATCACAGTATGACACTAATGTGCACAAACAACTGGCTTTTGAAGTCTGGCAGGCCTTGATTGTTTAGTCCACTGATAATGAAGTAGGACTCCCCCACTCCTACAATTTTCTTAAACGTGGGAAGGCCTGGTATCAGCATTTCCACATTGACTTTAAGTGACCATCATATGAGGCAGTGCCTCATCAAAGCAACCTACTTAAATATTAACAATGCCCAAAGAAAATGACTAATCACAATACTGGCAACTAAATTAGGAGCAAATTCTTCTAGTCTGATGCTTAAGAGTCATTTTCATTCTGAATTATATTTAGTCATTTAGTGGTTTTATTTATAGCACTTTAAAAAATGAATAGCAAATAATAAAACGAACGTTTACCATCCTTACTTAGCAAATAGAAACAATTAAGGACCATGAGTGAAAAACTTCCTCTTTCCCCAACAATGGTAGTCATCCAGCTTAAACAAGTCGACATTTCCTCAGTTGAGACTTCCACTGGTTACAGGCAAGGAAAGGTTCCTCTGCTACAAATTGTTATTTACTACTGGCTTGACACACATTTCTTTTTAAGACGAAATGTCTTGGTATGCCTTTGTGTTCTCCCCTTTTCCATTCTTTATTGAATGTTATCCTCTGCTTCTCTTCTCCTTTTCATCTTCCTGTTACGTTCCCCAAATGGCAGAACCTGGTGTAACTGATTACATCTCTTATTTATTTTTCCTAATTCTATTGCTTTGTAGATCTAGAGTGGGAAGAAGAAGACCCAGGCGCAGCCCAAAGATTCCCTATTTAGATTTTCCAAGCAAAATGTGTGGAAAATCATCTCACCCTTCATTTTGTATTTAACTAACGGCGCTGTCGTGTAGATACTGGCTAAGAACTCGATTTCCAAAATGGCTTTGCTCCTTTCTTGCTGACACGGGTCTATAAAATGTAATTTATTTCCACTGCAACAAACCCTTCTCTCTACTCTCAGTATTACAAGATAGACAGCTGAACCTAATCGAGCGCAGACAACCGAATCTTATCTGCTAAATTCAGCAGAGCTCACAGAGCCGTTGCACCGATGCAAAAAGAGCGTCCAAGAAAAAAAAGAGAGAGGAAAAAAAGGAAATGAAAACCAAAAATCCCACAGCCAGCCCAGGAGGGGCGGGATCTCTCTCCCACCTCTCGCAGCGGCCACGCCCTCCGGCCACGCCCCTCCTCGTCCCCGCCGCGGCCACGCCCG
>NW_012267373.1:503655-530134 GCF_000151885.1 Dipodomys ordii | reverse complement strand
CCCGGCCCGCGGGCTCCCGGGATGCTGGTGCCCGGGGATGCTGGCGCGCAGGCTCCGGACCAGCGCGGACTCCGGCTCCAGGACGGAAATCTCGCCTCTGCGAGAGAACCCTCGCTGAGCCCGGAAGTTTCACTCAACCCCAGAGCTAAATGAGATGATCCTTAAAACATTTGCCCGACTTAATCGCTTTGCTCCTCCATAACGGCCTCTCAGAAAACTTAAGAACTTGCTGATGCCTAATTAAAACAACCCCAGATCCGCCTCACGCACCTATAGCTGCCTCTCCATCAAACCCAAGCCTGCGCCAGGGGATAAAAGGTGAAATCCCGATGGGTGCAACTGTTTTTCAGCTATTTTAAATACGCAGAAATACACTACGCTCCAGAAAGCTACATCTTGACCATTTTTATTTTGCTTTTCTTAGATCTCCTTAAAATAGTTAAGTACTTCCATCTCAAAATTTGAGGGGGGAAATCACTTTAGTGTTAAATTTACAGTTAAATAGATATCTTTTGAACGTGCAAATACGTTCGACAAGATGCATTAAAATACTAGGTTAATAATAGCATGTGCATCATTTTTTAACTGAAAGTTTAATCTTTAAAATGTGCTTTATGTAGAATAACTAATTATAAACCAATATATGCTCAGTGGATAAACTTTTCAAAAGTTGTACAAACATAAAATAACAGTTCACTCTACTTCCTCCACTCCTTTAACCACAGTTAACACTTTAATGTGTTCTTCTGTTTTAATACATGTAATAAATGCACATGGATTTTGTATCGAGCATATTTTGAATGATGACTCATTAAAATATAATCTCCAAATAGGCCACTGATAATAAAAATTAAAGAGTATTTTTCTTATTACTCGGAAGCCATTTGATCACTTTACCATAGTACTGCTCAACTACCAGGTCATATCTAACAGTCAGGTTTTTAACTGCAGTTTACGTACAAATAGGCAAAAAAAAATACTGACCAATGCATTTAAACTGACATTAGAAGTTCTTCGAGTTACAGGTATTTCTCAGTTGATACTTTAGGAGTTAACTCTGAACTAGGAAGACATGATTAGGACTGTTATAGGGCTTTCTACATTGGATAATTTAAGACCCACTATTCATGGAGGCCAAACTCTGTTCCATCTGGAGGTTAAGAATACGCCTACTTCCACTGGTACACTTCACATCCAGGCACCATTATTTTAAAATATTTCAGCTGAGTCATTCCAAAGCTGCAAAGGAATCTTTGAAAGAGGTGCCATATCTATCTGTGCACTCCACCTACAGGCTGTGTGGTTTGAGGATTTGCTAGGTAAACTCAAAAGTCCCCTTTTCAGGTTCCACACTTTGATACTGTAGGGTTTTAAGTTAAATTATAGAGTATTTGGTCTTTATTCAAGTTTTGTGTCAAGCTCCAAGCTACGCTGTAGCTGCCACTTTTCCTGCATTAAGTTGTCTACAGCCACCAATATTTTTATTTTCCTTTAAGAACTGTTTTGTAACTTTGGTTCAGAAGAAGCTTTAAGTTTCCAATATATGGCTTATTGCAGGGAATAGAATGCCTTAAAAATGGTCAAGATTGAAGCTTGAGTCACCAATATGTAAGTTTGATTGACTGTCCTGGTATCTTAACGTTTACATATTTCAATAATTACAGCTAGTGATGGTTGTCTATTTACAGAGCATCAGAATTCAGCATAGTGCTTTATACTTTGAAACTTGTTCTGATTCCAAAGACTATATGCTGTCTAATAGACCACAGGTCTTCCCAATTGTGTAATTAACTTAAAATTTCCTTGATGACTTCTCTCCACAAATGGAGACACTCTAAGGCTAGGATTACCATGCTTAATGAAATAGTTAACTTTTTAAATGAACAAGATAAGCTTTTCCAAAGAATAATCTGTTTAAGGCCACTGACCTCAGTCTTCTTTAAAATGAAAAAATGTGAAATAAACCAAGATTTAAAATATAAAATATAAAATAAAACAATGCTAATTTAAGTAGCTACTACAAACATAACAGCATGAAAATCAATGTACAGGTATTCCTTGAGTTGCCCTTTATATTCCTTAAAGACTAGCCTTAAAGACTGTGTGCTAATCCATGCCTCCTCCTCATTCCACTATTGAGAGCTAGAAAGGGCACAATCCAAGCACAGCTGATACTTTGATTTGTGAATTGTTTTAAATCACCTCTCAGAATCTTGCTTACATAATGTATATAATATACAGTATATACTGTGTTTGCATAATTACATCCATATAGTAAAGCTTGGAGATTTAAAGAACTGTATAAAATCAGAAGAGCAATGCTTAACACATGGTAGATATTTTATAGAAATAGGTTTATAAATTATGACTATGTTTCTATGATAAACCGCAAATGCCAGCTTAAAAGTAATACCATTAAGAGACCACAAACATTTAAAATGTGTGTATATATATATATAAATAACATATATACTGTATAATACCCATACATAAATATAGGTGCAATTAAATTTTATGTGAATCTTTGTGTCATAGTTCTCAGTCCTACCCTCTTTTGGCTGCTTTAGTACTAATTTTCGGACTCCTTAATGGTTTGTTCATTTTGTTTTGGGATCACTTTTCTCTTTGACCATTAGTTTCCTAACCTACTTTGTTGATTCTTCATCTTCTTGACCCCTAAACTTTGTGGAACCCCAAGGCCCATTCCCTAGGAATGCCATTCGCTTCTATGGCTTAACATATCATTGTCAAATTTGTATAGACCTACTCAGTATTTCCACTTAACCATCTAGTAGACAGCTAAACATGTAAAATTCAGATTCTTCCTCTTACTTCCTTGCCACAAACAAGTGATTCTTGCTGTTTCCATCGCCAAAGATCATCCAGAAGGCACCCGCTTCCCATCCCCATGGCCACACATGACCTAAGCCATTATATTTTTTGCCTCATTTATTAAAACATCCTGTTCGTTTGCCCACATACGTAACAGTTGACATGATCTTTTAAAATGCAAGTTACTCACTGCTCCTCTGCTCAAAACCCTTAAAGGATAGGAATGTAGCTCAGTGGTGGAACACTTGCCTTTCATGCCTAAAGCAATTTAGGTTTGATACCCAGCACTGCATAAAACCAAATTTTATTGGCTTCTCATGTGGCTCAGTGTAAAAGCCAAGGTCCTTACAAACTCGCATGACCTGGCCATGCTTCGAATGCCCTATCTTACAGTTGGTTACTTTCTCCCTTGCCCATTCTGCTCCAGTTCTAGCCTCCTTGCTTGTTTCCTCAGACATGCCAAGAATGTTACTATCTCTGTGACATTGTATTTTCTATTTTCTTTGACTAGACTTATTGCCTGCTTCCTACTTCCATCAACAAATAGGTGATCTTGTTAGATGTCAGATGCAGAATCCTGCATCTAGAATGTGCTAAAAGCTAGAAATGTAAGTGGTCCAAGAGATAATAGGCCCTCTACGGACTTTTAGAGAATGTATAAACTTCAAGGAGTTGTCAATTTAATAAATTGTAGCTTATAAAATGATTTGACTAAGCAATACCTATATAATATGAATTTAAGTAACAAAAATACTAGTTACATTAAAATAGCACTAACTAGATTATACATGAGTGAAACTACCTGCCTTTGGGAGGTAGGAGTAGAGACTTCAGAGTATCTCAGTGCAAGGATTCCAAGTGGCAAACCACATATGCTAAGAGGCTGAAGAGTCTCAGAGATTATTTGTATTTGTAGAGTTGTCTTCCTTGTTTTAAGACAGCTCTTTCAAAGATTAGTGGTTTTACCTATCTCTGCGTTCTCCACAGAATACACTGTTAAATATGCACAAGAAATCTGCTAGATTTAATTACACTTAACACTTGAGTGTATCTTGTCCTTGTGCCCATCTCCACTGTATATATTTTGTATATGTCTCAAGAAGTGTAGAGGCTTCTTGGTTTCTTCTTCCAGATTAAAAAATGTATGTCAGGAAGGAGTACCACAAGGGGGAAACAAACCCCACTGTGTCCGTTAACCGCAGATGGTATAGTTAGTAAAATATATCATTAGTAGCTATTTGTTAACAGTAATATGCGGCTTCACTTTATGGTATCATCAATGAGGAGTGATGATAATGTAACAACTTTTTTAGTTGAAGAGCTGAAGTCTCTTTCTTCTGAGCTAGTTTGCTAGTGATTTTTCCACTTTGGACTCCATTGACTTGGATTTCACAGCTCAACTCTTCCCAAGTGGGTTGAGGTTTGTTGTAACAGATGACATACAAACGGGCAAAAAGACTGCATAATCAAATAAATAGAAGGAGTGCTGGATTAATGTTCCTGGTATTCTTTAGTGGTGTTAAGTGTTCTGAAACACTTATAAATCCTCAAGACAAAGTTGATAGTGTTTCCTAAGATTTTGGTTATGTTTTATTTGTCAAGGGCACTATACAGTGACAAGTGTATGACAAAAGAGCATTTTGAGGAATTTTGGTATGCAGTGAACTCTGGTAAGAATTTTATAAGGAGCATTTCATTGTTTTTTTTTTCCTCTGAAAGGCCATTTAGCAGCCAGTAAATGGTTGAGTGGACATTAAAAGGGACTACATCGTCTGGTAATGCAATTACTGATATGAAATATGTTTTGCTTTTTAACCCTAGACTTGGAATGGAAAATTATCTATGTGGGCTCTGCAGAAAGTGAAGAATACGATCAAGTTTTAGACTCGGTTTTAGTGGGCCCGGTTCCTGCAGGAAGACATATGTTTGTCTTTCAGGTAAGATCAATTTTGGTAACTGTATGTCAAAAGTATTTGTAAAGTAGACTATATTATTCCGTGGTTCTTAGCCCTTTTGTGTTAAATCACTCTGCTTCAAGGACTTTCATTTTTAATCTGTTTCCATCATGTTTCAGGTCTGTCATAAAGGGACTGTACTTCTTGGTTTTCTATGCTGATTAGTGATAGTGTGGGGTTTACTTTAGAGAAATGTACAACATACAATGAAACATTAAACTATAGCATGGTATACATGGTGATTAATTTTTGGCTTTTCTGCAGAACAGATTTTCAAAATGTGTATCCATTAGCTTAAAACATGGGTTCATCTGATAAGTCATTTAGTAATATGTATTAGTAGTAATCGCAACTGCACTAGATAGAAATACACATTTTTCAGTTTATAATTTCAGCTAGTAGGAGTGGTGGTATAACAATAGCAACAACTTCATTCAGTACAGTCAGTACTCTGAGCTAGATTTACAGCCATATTAGTAGATACAGCTGTGTGACCCTGGATCTGACTTAAATTTTAAGTCTAAATACTGTACAGAGAACTGATATAAATTAATTAGTCCATTAGTTATATGTGAGGGAAATTCTATTAATATAAATTATATCCTCAGATACCACTTATAATATTTGGGTATGTGTCAAGGCAATCTCCTAGAGCCCGGCGCCTGTGGCTTACACCTGTAATCCTAGCTACTCAGGAGGCTGAGATCTAAGGATCGTGGTTCAAAGCCAGCCTAAGCAGGAAAAACCGTGAGACTCTTATCTCTAATAAACCACTAGAAAACCGGAACTGGCGCTGTGGCTTAGGCGGTGGAGCGCTCGCCTAGAGCTGAAGAGCGCAGGGACAGCGCCCAAGCCCAGAGTTCAAGCACCATGACCCACAAAAAGAAAAAATCCTAATACATGTTAAATTGATGTGTAAAGCAACTTGGTATTCAATTATCTATGCTTTTTAGAGGGAAATATAATATTGTAAAAGGTAACTACAGTTTAAAAAAAAAACAGGTTTTGATGCAAGTATTCCTACCCAAAAAAGTCACAGTGAAAAAGCTTAATCTAGAAAGAAAATCTCATTTTTAATCTCTATTTTCTCACTTCAGAATCAATTTTAAATGAATAGTCTTTAAAATAATCCTGTCAGAAATGGGTGAAGACTTATTGAAGTTCATGTCACCTCTAAAAAATGTTACTCTGAGCCTGGCGTTGGTGGCCTGTAATCCTAGCTACTCAGAAGGCTAAGATCTGAAGATCGTGGTTCAAAACCAGCCCAGGCAGAAAAGTCTGTGAGACTCTTATCTCCTATTAACCACAAGAAAACCAGAAGTGGCACTGTGCTCAAGTGGTAGAGCACCTGCCTTGAGCTAAAGAGCTCAGGGACAGCACCCAGGCCCAGGGTTCAAGCTCCAAGACCAACAGCAACCAAAAAAAAGTTACTTTTCCCTTCCCTTTCTTGAATATCATTCAGAATTTTGGTCTCCTAGCTTTAAGTTCTTTATTAAAAAAGAAGTAATTTAGTATATCTAAACAATTGGTGAAGAAAAACTACTTAAAAGGCTCTCTCACGTATTAACTAAAAGTCATGTTAACTTTAGTTGTGTGAGCACACAGCCTTGTGAAAGACACAAGTAACACAGTGTCCTGTCCTATAGAGGAAGCACTGCAGTCAGAGGCCCTGGTCAGACAGATACCTGTTTTTATTAGCCATGGGTGATTTTAAACAAGCTCTTTACTCTCTTTTAGTCATCCAGTCACCTACAAAATGAAAGTAGTATCCTACTACTTCACAGAAATGCTATATGGAATAAAGCAGTTGACCCATCAATGGCAAATCTAATTATGTCTGTAGACTTGTAGTTAGAACTAAATATTTTAGCTTATTAAATTTGTAATGTAAAAAGGCTGGGTTTGCTCTGACCCACAAGCCTGGAGAACCCATACAGCACTGAGGATAATTCATGACATAATTCAAGAAACTTGGGCTGACATGCAGTGGGAGGTCTTTTAGGTACCATAAAAACTTACAAATAAATGCTTTGGTTTTGAAGTAAGCTCTTAGGAATCTTCTGTGCTTATGTTAGAAAACTGCTCGAAGCTTTTTGCTTGTTTTCTTGTAGGCTCATTCTCATTGAAAAAAATATTTTTGCCAGTCCCTGGGGCTTGAATTCAGGGCCTGGAAACTATTCCTGAGCTGCTTTTGCTCAAGGCTGGTGCTCTACCACTTGACCCACACCGAAAAAATATTTCTTTATAGTGATAGATGATATAGTGATGTGTGTGTGTGTGTGTATATATATATATATATATATATATATATATATATGTATGTATATATATATATATATATAGTGATATATAAAGTGATAGTGCGCATGGTGTAGGGAAAAGAAGGAAAAATGTAATTTAAGTGTTTAGCCTTTCATGTTTTATAATTGAGTATGATCAGGAAGAGGTTCAAGTACCTTTTCACTTCCAACTACAACTTTTCCTCCTCAAGTTTCCTCAAGCTGACACCTTTGACAAACAGATTTTCAAACACAAACATACCTAGAACCAATTTCCTAGTTGGTGGGAAGCAATATTAGGGGAAAGAGTTCTAAGTCTTACTGTACTGTTACCCATCTCCTTCCACTGCTAAGTCCTTTTAGAACCCCTTTTGGAACTCTGGGAGAAACCTAACCTCTGGAAAGAGGATGCATAGGAAATCTAAGATAAACAGCATAGTTTCCAGGAAAGGCTTAGCGTCTACATCCTAGTGCCCTGCCAGAGCAATGAAAAAATCCCTTCAGGACAGGAACTGAATAATAAGCTAATTTCAAAACACTAAATGCTCATAGCTACATAAAACATAAGGTGAGCTGAACTGGGCTCCTGCCCAGGATGAATGCTAAAAATCTAATAAGGAACACTGAAGAATAAACATGTAGATTGCTGGATATGCATTAATAGAAGATTTGTGTCAAGTAATACAAACATATAGGAAAATGTTGGTTCTACCTTTCACTTGGGGCTTCACTGACAAGGACACATTTGATGCAAACTCTAAAAGATGAATTTTTTGTGTAATCTTAAGTATTTTTGTTTCTAAAATATAACTGGTAATCCCAAAGCCATTGTGCCGAGTTCTTAATCCCTGCCTATGCGTTTTTAAGGTACTGCTTTTCTAAATATTCTATGCCATCCTTCTTATGTATCCATTTTACTTTCTTGGCTGCTAAATTTTGCATGCTTGTCTACTTCTCTTCTGTCAGGCCATTCTAAGCAGTAATTTTTCTTTTTTTAAAATGATACAAAATATTGAGTTTTATTATAACACTTCAATGCATGTAGATAAAATACTTTGATACTATTTGCTCTCTCCTTATCCTTAGGGGGGAAAAATGAACTCTTACAATGTGAGGAAAGGACCTTTTAGGCTAAAAGGTCATTGTAATAAACACAAAGGTAATAAACACAAAGGTATAAAAGATTGTCAGCATGTTATGAACTCATCAGAACACTGTGTAACTCATATCCCGAGAACAATGAGGTATACAGTTTTAGGAGAAGTGAACAGAAAAGTTGGTTGAAAACAAATGGTGGAGGATTTTACAGATGAAATAACTGAGATTTTGTTGTTGTTTTTTTGGTCAGTTGTGGGCTTGAACTCTGGGCCTGGGTGCTGTCCCTCAGCTCTTCAGCTCAAGGCTAGTTAGTGCTCTACCACTTGAGCTACAGTGCTACTTCCGGTTTTCTGGTGATTTATTGGAAATAGGAGTCTCACGGTCTTTCCTGCCCGGGCTGGCTTTGAACCACAATCCTCAGATTTTCAGCCTCCTGTGTAGCTAGGATTATAGGTATGAGATTTTTATACCTTCACAATGGGAATAAATGAGCCTTTAACACCAGGTAATGAGATAGGAAAAGTTGAAATTGAAGGTGACTAAACTTTTAGCCTAGCTGACTAGCTATGCCACTAGTGTTATCTGTACTACAATAAACATTAGTCTTTGAGCCAAGCTAAGACATTGGTTGAAGTGTTCACTAAGGGGCAGGATGTTCTTCGTTGTCCTGTTAACAACAGTAAGGCTTCATAACTACTTAGAATTTCTGCTCAGATGCCTTGGCCATCACTGCCTGTGCCTTTTTAGTCTATGGTTCCCTTTTTAGTCTATGGTTCCTTTCACCCAGGCAGTCTGTTTTTCTGTGTACCACCATGGGCATAAGCTCGAGCCTCTCTGTACTCTTGGCTTCCTCTGACTCTTGCTTCACACTCTGCATTCTTCGAAATTTGAACACAATTCAAAACAACATCTTCTATGATCTCTACCTAAAAAAACCCTTGCCTTCATTTAACTTCCACTAATATAGTGTGAGTCAAACAGTGTATTTTAATGCCTAGCAAAGTGACTGATTACAAAAGTATTATGTTTCCAAAATCTTCTGCTCAATACCTCTTTCCATTCTAGTGTAAGGTGTGTTTGGGTCCACTCTATCACTGAGCTCCCAATCCCCACTGTCGGCTTTATATTAATTTACTATTAGAATATCTTTGGGGACTGGTTAAGTATATATGTTGTGGGTAGAAGATTAAAATTGGTAAAATAAATATTTGTTGCTGGGGCTAGCGGAGATGGTTTATGCCTATAATTCTAGCTACTTGGGACATGGAGGTCTAGCTCAGGCAAAAAAGTTAATGAAATTCCATATTAAAAAAAATAATAAAAAGCTGCAGCTGGCAGTGTGGCTTAGTGGTAGAATGCTTGCCTAGCACGCATGAAACCCTTCAATTCCTTAGTACTACATAAGCAGAAAAAGCCGGAAGTGGTGCTGTGGCTCAAGTGGCAGAGTGCTCGCCTTGGGCAAAAGAAGCTCAGGAACAGTGCCCAGGTCCTGAATTCAACCACCAGGACTGGCAAAAAAAAAAAAAGGCTAGGTGAAGGGCAACACCAATTATTCTATCTATGTGGGACACATAAGAAGGAAGATTGTCACGTTGGGTAAAAAAATTGAGAAAATACCTGAAAAAGTTTAAAAAGAGCTGAGGGTGTGGCTCAAGTAGTAGAGCAAGTTCAAGACCCTGAGTCAAGCCCCAATACTACCTAAAAAAAAAAAAAAAATTAGCCAGGCGCCAGTGGCTCATGCTTGTAATCCTGGCTACTCAGGAGGCTGAGATTTGAGGATCGGGGTTCAAAGCCAGCCCGGACAGGAAAGTCCGTGAGACTCTTATCTCCAATAAACCACTAGAAAACCGGAAGTGGCGCTGTGGCTCAAGTGGTAGAGTGCTAGCCTTGAGCATAAGAGCTGAAGGACAGCGCCCAGGCCCAGAGTTCAAGCCCCACGACCGACCCCCCCCAAAAAAAATTAAGTTAATAGGCTGTGTGGAAATAATTTAGTATTTTATACCAATTTAGGTCTGAAAATGATTGAATGGAAAAATTAGAATATGACTTATTTTATAAAATGCTTTGTACATTCCAGTTTTGTGAACTGCCATATACCATGAGAGAGTATTTCCCTCTGCAAGTGAAGTGATTGCAAATACCTAAGTTACTTAGGACTAATGTAGAGAAATGTGCAGTATTTTCTAGTTACCAGCTAACCTCTAAGCATTTGCCTTCCCAATGTGATTTCCAAGTTTTTTTGCTGTACTTTCAACTGACATGTAGGATAACGGAAACTCCCAACTGTTAACTGCCATTAACAGCTTTTTTTTGCATTTGTTTTCTTTTTAAATTATTTTAGGCTGATGCACCTAATCCGGGACTGATTCCAGATGCAGATGCAGTAGGTGTAACTGTTGTGCTAATTACTTGCACCTATCGAGGTCAAGAATTTATTAGAGTTGGCTACTATGTAAATAATGAATATACTGAGACAGAATTAAGGGAAAATCCACCAGTAAAGCCAGATTTTTCTAAGGTAATGTTCTTACTATTCCTCCTGAATTACTTGTACTATATATTGTTTCAAGCTTTGAGACAAAATAAATTTGAAGTCCTTGTGCCATCTGGGCAGAGTAGTTATTCTTTGATTACTATGGACGGCCTTAAATGCTACTTCCACAGGAGTCATAAGATACCTTGAGTGTCTAATAGTACAGGGATGGAGAACCTTTTTACTGCCGTTTGGGATATTAGTAACATAGGCAGCTAACAAAAAACCATGTTTGTCCTATCAGGTACCAAATGATTTCAAGGGTCTTAATACATTCCAGATATTCCCCACCCCTAGAAAAATGAAAGTTCATGTAAAAAATCAGGCTTTGTTTATGGTTCTCTGTGAGGCATACATCACAGTATTTCATCAAAACCTTTAGGATATGGAAATTTTTATCTACTGTAAAGATTAAGACAAAAATATTATTTTTTCCAATATTTCTCACCAAAATTGTAGGAAGTAGTTTTGCATTTCATATGAAGTTATCTCTGAATATCTAATATGCTTCTTTCTATTTAGAGGATAAACTAAAGGTCTTAAAATTTTCTGATGAAGAACAGGTTAAATTCTGAGAAGCTAAAATCAAAGATAGAATTGAGATCCTATTATTTTATCATTTTCCACTGGGATCCACTAACCATTCGGTAAAGGTGATTTTGTGTGTGCTGAATAAATGAAGTTCTGAACATGATACTCTGTCATACCATGCAAGAACAGTTATGTGGAAGTTGATTCAATTGTTCTCCCTCCCCATATTAAGGCTGTAATGTCTTCATATTTGTGGGTCCTTCCATTAATCCAGTGTATCAGCTACATGTATGCTACTCTGTATAGCAGAAATATGAGGACACTAGAACACTGTTTCTAAGACTAAGCCATACTATTTTAAGTTACAAAGCCACTAATAATTGAGGGAAGTTGTTCATTTTCCTTGAAAGCACATCAATCTAAATAGCGTATTTGTTTAAAGCATCCCCTGAAGCATTTATCTAAAAAAGAAAAAGGCTTTTTCCTCTCCATTTTAAGAAGCACAAATAGGGAAGTTAGATATTTAGTGGATATTGAAAGATCTGTGAATTGCTTCAGATATAACTTACCTTGTTTTATCTCTACAATGCTAAAGTAATTTATTTGCAAAGGCTTTAGTTCTTGCTTATTAGTCATGTTTAAAGTGCTCTATATGAATAAACCACTTAGTATGACTTAACTATTTTGTTAAATTTCTATTTGCATATGATGATCTAATTTTCCATTTATATCATCCCTTCCTCTAGCTTCAAAGGAACATTTTGGCATCTAATCCCAGGGTCACGAGATTTCATATCAATTGGGAAGATAACACAGAAAAACTGGAAGATGCAGAGAGCAGTAATCCAAATCTACAGTCACTTCTTTCAACAGATGCGCTACCCTCAGCCTCTAAGGGATGGTCCACATCAGAAAACTCATTAAATGTCATGTTAGAATCCCACATGGACTGCATGTGACCCCACCTGCCATCCCTTTAGTACAAATTAAGCTATTAAAAACACAGAACTATTTCCCTGAAATTCCGTAAGTACATAGTCAAGACACAATGTGAAGAATTTGTTTTAAAACATCCTGTAGAAAGTTCATATGAAAACCAGTTTATAAGAAAACCAGTATTTGAACAAATTGTGGAATATAAATACAACTATTTTTAAGTAAGTTTTTCTCTAATGTGTTATTTTATTTGTTCTGAAAGAATCTGATTAAAGCATATATATTATTTTCTTTTCCTTTATATGTAACTAAAGCTCTTATAAACAGAGAAATATCAATAGACCAGATTATACAGATGTCTTAGCCTCTTTGACAATAATCTTTGGACCACTATTTTACTTGCCTTTTGAAGAACAAATGTTTTGAAGACATGCAATGTGGTTTTAAGGGGGAAAATTCCGTTCTTTTATGAAAGAAATAGGTATTTGAAATCAACTATATATAGTACAAAAATTAAGGATTGTTTTTTCTAGGCCACTCTACAGCATTCTGTGGCTATAGTAATTGTTCATATAACACTGGACAGAATTTGGTATGGTTTCTAATAACAAATGTAGCTAATTGTTTATAAGGTCCTCTGGCTGTTTTTGTTTTTATAACAGTTTAGGACATCAGAGCACATGAACTACAAATTATTATTGTACAATAATTTCAACAGTTAAGAGCAAATACAAACTTCCCTAAATTTAAGAATAAGTGATTATAATGGCTCTGATCTGTTCTTTGAGTTTGTACAAACATTATGAACTTCAAAAACTGTTTTGGTAGATCATGTGTTGTTGGCATTATTTATTAAAAACAGTGGCTTTAGAAAAGCATAGTTAGCTTTAATCATAATACATTACTGTTTTGTAATACATTACTATTTTGGAAATAGTTGTGTTTTTTTTTCACACCTGTAGTATTCTTCTCCACACCCTCTGACACTCATGAAGAATACCATCAAGCATATATGTAATTGACATATTCTAGGTAGTTTTTCCAGATTTTTGAAAAGCAGTCTTGGGAAGGAATTCACTAATTAAATGGGCCAAAAGGTTATTTTTCTTTGATGAGAGCTAGGTACTTCCTCAAACAGTTCTTAAGCTCTGTTAAATTAAGGGTCGCATATTTTCATTTGGCTCTTGCTACTAAGCAGGATAGCCTATGATGCAGATTTTGCAGTGCCTTCATATCTAAAATTTTTATACTGCACTTTTAAAGCATTTATTTTGAGGAAATAAAAGGGCATTTGTCTTACCACATACTTGAGGTGTATATATTTTCTGTCATTCTAAAACAAATTTGTGAAGCAAAGTTTTGCTGAATGGTAAACTTAGAAATTTAATACTCCAGATTATCAGAATATTGTCAGTTAACTAGTTCAGATTTTAAAAATAAAATACTTCAGACTGTTAAAACTATATGTAGAAAAATCTTGTCTAATTGCAATTAAAAGGAACTGTTAAAATAATAAAATGGAAATAAAAGTAATACTTTCCAATGAAGAGCTCAGTGATTAATATTGAAGGAACAAGATATATATGCTTACTAGGAAACTAAATCACCAAATAAAGCAATTCACTGCTGAGTTTTAAATTATAAATAAAGGATAACTTTGTAGTGATATCAAATTATTAGGTTTTTATATCAATTTGTAAAAATGAATTTGGGACATAAACATACCTTTATTAAACTTTATGTTCTGTAAGGTAATTTTAAAATTAAAAATCAGTGAAAACAGATTAAGAACAAAAATTAATAACCCCACATATAGGAATTTTTTTTCACCATTTAGCCTCATTTATATACTATATCTGAATTATAGCTGCAAGGCTTAGAACTGTTTTTTCTTCTTTTGATCATATTAACTAGCTGTGTTTAGAGAATACAAACATGAACAGAAGAGATAGGTAAATAGGTTGGGAATGAGGGTACCATTTAAATTCCAAAACATTTCCAGAAATCTAAAGAAGCATGCACACTTACACTCATTTAGAACCTTAGGTTTCTATGTTGCTTCATCGTACTACAGTTTTAGGATTTGTAGTTACTACCTTTACCAAGAAAATGTAGCAGCAATTTTCAAAGCTTTAAAAATCTTTGGTATAAGTTAAGGCATCATCCTACAATACAAGTATATACTTACATTTTAAAATACATGAGTACCCCGCTGTATGCAGTTTGCCTCTCTAGGGTTTGCAATGAGAGTTTAAAGAAAGGTCAGTCTGATCTTTTGTGTTGGGAAGTAGCAGCAACAAATTCTCTACAATTGTAAAATTTGTATTTCCTAGTCTTTCCTTTCATATTTGGATTATAAGATGGACACTAAAAAAGGCAAAATGCTTTTCTTTGTTTTTGTTGGCCGTGGGGCTTGAACTCTAGGCCTGAGTGCTGTGCTGTCCCTCAGCTCTTCAGCTCAAGGCTAGCGCTTTACCACTTGAGCAATAGCACCACTTCTGTTTTTTGGTGGTTTATTGGAGATAGGAGTCTCACCATCTTTCCTGCCCGGGCTGGCTTTGAACTGCGATCCTCAGATCTCAGCCTACTGAATAGCTAGGATTACAGGCCTACTGAGTGGCTAGGATTACAGGCGTGAGCCAGCGGCAACCGGCTGCAAAATGCTCTTAATACCCTTTTTACAACTTCATCATTAATACCAATATTAACATAATCTTTTTGTGTCTGGATTATGATGTTGGCATTAAAGAGGGAAAAGTTAAAAACACTAACACTAATCAATTTATACTGAGCCAGCACCCAGTTCTTTATAAAACTTCTCAAATAGTCAGAAATTATTAGTAGCCTATAAGATGGCTTAGACTTTTTCTTGGCATTCTTTGTAATTAGGAAACTTTCCATGTAATTATTTGGGAAACAATATTTGTTGCTGTATCATTTTACACAAATTCTAGAGCAATGGGATATTGGGATTGTAAAATGCACTTGGTTCTTTATATTTATATTGTTATTATTTCCAGTATCCCTAAGTTTACCCATTCAATTCACAAATTCCTTTTTGTCAACATTTATTAATTTACTTTTTAGCTATATTTTGAAGTCTGAGTTCTTTTTAACTTACAAAGGACTATTAATGGGACATTTTCTGTTGAATGATAGATTTTAAGGTACAAGCTTCTCATAAGAAATTTGAGTGTAGGCCAAAGAAGTGAGGCTCTCTTACTAAGCAGCAATTAACTTGTAAAAGGTGTGAGACCAAAGATCTTATCTGTTTAACTATCTGTTTAACTGTTTAACAATACAAAACAATGAAAACATTTTCCCTAAGTCACCTTATAATCAAATCTTCTTTTTTCATACTGGGGTTTGAACTCAGGGTCTCCCTCATACTTACTGGGCAAGTACTCTATACCACTTGAGCCACAGCTTTGTAATCAAACCTTGATATTCTGTCTGCCTTAAGCAACAACCCCAGTTTTTTTTTGGGGGGGGGCGGTCATGGGGCCTGAACTCTGGGCCTGGGCGCTGTCCCTTAGCTCTTCAGCTTAAGGCCAGCACTCTACCACTTGAGCTACAGCACCACTTCTGGCTTTTTTCTTTTTGCTTATGTGGTGCTGAGGAATCGAACCCAGGGCCTCATGCATGCAAGACAAGTGCTCTTACCACTGAGCCAACTTCCCAGCCCACAACCCCAGTTCTATAATCAAACCTTGACATTCAATCTGCCACTTGAGCCAGGCCCATAATCAAACCTAGACATTCTGCCACATGAGCCACACCCCAGATTCTAGTCAATGGTGATGTTCTGTCTGTCACTTGAGCCATGCAGTTCTATAATCAAACCTTTACGTTCTGTTCACAAAAGTTTTTAAATGTGCTTATGGAAAAATCTTCACGTATGAATAAAGCTCCTCGTATATGTGAAAAGTATGCTTTCTAAATACAGATAAATCTCAAGTCTATGAATATCAGTAGGGGCTACCATTGTCCATGAGATTTAGGGTCATGAAAATGCCTTACATCCCATGCCATCTATTTACTTTTGTAAAGTGAACTTTTCCCTATTTATTTTGATGTTTTGTCTGCTTAGGTCTTCATAAAATGCCAGATAAGTAAGGTGTACATTTTACTGCGTAAGTACATAAAGGTAATAATCACTAGACTGACAAAAATCCTAGCACTGTTCAAAATTAAGGTGCATAAGGAAGTTGAAGATGGCGCTTTTAAAATATTTTTTTTAGAGCTTCAAAAGTAATGTATATTTCCTTTAATATTTGGCAGTAACTTAAAAACTTAGCAAGGCATTTATCCTTTCATAGGTGCTTTTTCATAAGGAAAAAAACATTTTATTAGCTCCTATAGTAATGTTAGATTACTTGAAATCATCATGTAAAATACCTGCACTAGTAGATCCAATTCCTGTGGTCAGCACAGATCTTGGTGTAATCTTTGCCGCATATTTGAGGAATTGAGATTTCCCTGTACCAGGATCCCCAACCAGTAAAAGATGAGATTCACCTAGAAAAATAAAATATGTAAAGTTTTAAATTTCTATGAGAAGATCCATGAATAATTATAAGTATAGTAAATCTAAAAGAAAATAGTTCATATGGAATGCCAACAAATTTTCTATACTATTTTGATGTATATTTTTATGTAAGGACATTCAAGAAAGGATTTAACTAGGGAATCTTTAGAAAAGTTAACTGTCAAAGCAACTTTTAGTTGATTACTGAATTATGACATTTCAAATATATATCATATTAATAGATTGTATGCTATTTCCAGATGTTTTAAGCCCTGTTTAACATTTTAAAAGTTCTTGGCATATAAGGTTTCTGATTTGATTTTTATCTATTTTTTAAATACCAAACTACTGTGATTAAAGCTTTCCATACAAGTCATATTAAGGTTTTATTCTATTTGTATTTAGGTATTTGTAAGTGCTGGAGACTTTATAAATGCTTTATACTTACTAGATCATTTAAGAACAATTAAAAGATTTTCATTTTATGAAAATTTTGGTAGCTTAAAATATCGTAGAATTATTTAAGTACTCATTTTTTCAAATATAACATGAATGGAATATAACAATTCTATGATACATATCATTTCACTGACCAAAAAGTATTCCTCAAGTATTTTCTAAGTATATCAATTGGAAATCCATATTTAAGTTCAACATTTAGTGAAGTACCTTCCAAATAATAGGTGAGCAAAAAACATTCATATACCTTATAATTAGTATTTTGTACTACTATGGAAGGTTTTAGAGTATCTGTTAAGTCTGATTTATAATAATGTCCTTTTAGTTCTTTTGGGTTACACTTTGCTTAATAGGGCCCATATAAGAGACATTCAGATCGGTTAAGCTGCAAAAGAGCTTTCTACCATCCAGATACAATTACATTTTAGTTATCTTTACTTGAATGTGTGACCTATACCAGCATCTCGTGCAGATGGCACATTTATTCCCACCAGCAGAAGGGGAATCGGCAGGCAGATGACTGGAGTATCAGCTAAAGAAACACTCCGGTAGTTACAGATGGTGAGACCTGACTTGGAGACATTAAAATCCACTATTTCTAACCTTTTTCCTCTTAAATAGTGATCAAGGGATCCAATGACAAAACACAGTAGGGCTGTGAAGGTGGCTCAGTGGTAGAGAGCTCGCCTTGCATGCCTGAGGCCCTGGATTCGATTCCTCAGCACCACATAAGTAAGCAAAAAGAAAAAAGCCAGAAGTGGCGCTGTGGCTCAAGTGGTAGAGCGCTAGCCTTGAGCTGAAGAGCTGAGGGACAGCGCCCAGGCCCAGAGTTCAGGCCCCATGACCGGATCCTGTCCCCCCACCCCCAAAAAAGAAAAAACACAGTAATTAAAATATAAAAATATTATTTTGTGCCATTCTCATAGGTGATAGAAGTATATAACTATTGACAAGTTTTAATATTCAATCTTTCTGGAAATAGAGCAATTAGCTTCTAACAGATACAAGTTTATGCTTAAATATGAGACATAACTGCCAGCTTTAAATAACTACATTTAGAAAATAAAAATAAGCAGTTTTAATTTCGGAGAGAAAAAGTCTAGCTTTCTTCTTATATATGTTCATACTTCTCAACTTCTCATACTTACCCCTGACCCTTGTTCCTGCGGCATCTGTCCTTGGAATCCCACCAGCAAGCACCAGAGACACAGCAAGCTTTACTAGATACATCCCAAACACTTGAGGGCACAAGCTGGCCAGTATTTCATTCCTTCCTGCAAAAGACAAAAAGCTCAGAAGTCACCTAGAAACCTTATTAAAATCCCTTTTCCTAGATTAACTACTATCTTACTATAAGCATATTCTTCCTAAAGTAAATTAAGAGGGCCATATACAAATAATTCAAGCATGATACCAGAGTCTGTGTCCTTTGCTAATGGGATGATTCTTGTTACCAAGTTACAGTCCACCTTTTCTCAACAAAACTGACTCTCTAGGCTTGGGTGATTTCCAGTTTGTTTTTTACAACTGCTAGTGGGACCTATTAATGATTTCTCATCTTCCTCTTCATTCCTGTCCTCTAATCAAAGAATTTAAAACACTAAGGAAAAAGAGTAAAAGACTGAGATCTAATTTATGTAGCTATAAGCAAGGCTGGGTGCAGCATCAATTTTGATCTGTGATCAAGAAGATCGCTAAGAATAAAAGTCTGCATGCCAGAAAAGAACTTCAAAAGAAGACTATGGATAGATCCTATAGATCCTAATGCTTTGAACTCAGCTGAGTTACACAGCATTTAAGATTGTCTGTAAATCACAGCATATTTAACAACTGAATGTGTTGTGTCCTAAACACAAACCTGCAAAAGGATCACTCTTATAGTATTCCCAAAACTCTTCAAATTCCTTTCGAACTTCCTCATCCATGACAATACCCGAAGACTGCTCATTGTTTACTTGGACATAGTTGGCTTTCAGGACTATCTCCACCTCACAGCGCACATCTTGCTGAAAGGGTTTCCAACGCTGCATTACAACTCCAAAGATAGTGATGTCATCACCTAGGAAAAGTCATCAAATTGAGTCTGCATGCTGGGCACAGACACATGCAATCCACAGTAGGATTTAGAGTATACATGCTCATCCAGAAAGCAATCCCCCAGCAATCTGGGGGCAAAAGAATATACTAAATTCTCAATTATTATTTTTTAAAACAGGCACTTTTATCTGCACAGTTAAAGGTGAAATCAGTATTTTTGTTTTTCATAATCTATATGGTAACACCAAATTACTGCTCTTCACTGGGAATAGCTTAGAGTTATAAATCGTTCTGTTGGTGACATGAGCATCATCTCAAGAGTGCAATTGGAGAAGATATGTGAGAATTATAGCCCGAAGGCGAATCTATAATCAACTTGGTGTTAGGAAAAGACAATCTTGTGATGTTTGGCACCTACTTTAGTTTCTCAATGTTCATTTTTATTTTTCTCATTTGTTAATATTTTCTTCACTGCTTTCCCTTCTTTAAAAAATGAACTAAAGGAATGAACTAAGAAATCAACGAATACCTCTTCTACAAAGTCAACCAGCCTGTTCCTTTTCAGTGGCTCCTTCCTAAACAGAGAATACTTCCTATCAGTAATAATCAGAATATTAGTCTTATATACTTTCCTAAAAAAAAAAACCTAGGTAATTTATCAGCACATTCACAAATGGTATCTGTGCTTGTTATTACTTTTATACTATATCAGCTAACAAATATATGTGAATTCTTGGCATTCAGTACTTCAATAATGGAGCAAAAGGGGCCAAAACCAAAAAGAAAACACAACTGCATAATCTCAAATTTCAATCATACTGAACGTAGGATGTTGGACAGGCCTCACACCCAATCCTGATATTTATACTTTTACACAGCAGTCTCAGGATTAACAGCTAAATTCTTTATAACCAAGGCTGTGCCAATTTCTTGTTCTTTGCTGATGAAAAATGCTTTTCTTTCTCTAAATTTCAATGTGTAATGTGTTCTTTGTAGAACTTTAGGTTTCCTGAAGAAAAGTATTTTATAAATGCTAAATACATGAAAGTGGTGGAGCCAGTTCACAGAAGACACATTTCTAGCCAAAGGCAACTTCATAGTAGATGCTGACAAACACATTAAATAGGTATTTTATACATATTTTGCCAAGATTTTTTCTAAACCAATCTGGAATAAACATTTATGATACTGTTCACCCAAATCTTTTAGGGTAAAATGACTAGATACCTTTAAAAATGACTAGATAAAATGACTAGATACCTTTAAACTTAAATATTTCAAACAGTCTAGTATGATGATTCTAACAGGTTATATTAAGTCTCCACATTATTTAACTGAAGAACTTTAGATATACAGAACTTACTTGTAATACTCTAAAATAATAGTGACTGTGGAAGACGCACCTCATTGAAGAGTGACTAAACACAATAACTCATCAAATTTAGATTTAAATCCTAGTTCTATTCCCATTGGTTATGTAACCTTGAACAAGTTACACAACTTTCCTACAAAGAGGGAATAGATTTATATCATAGGACTATAATGAGAATTAGGTTAGATAATGCATGTGAATTACCTCATTCCAAATCAAGAAAATACTGAGAATTTAATAAGTACTACTATTCTACTAACAGTAGCCTGCATTTGTACAGTACCTAGTTTATTCTGAAATCCTAATTCATATTCTTTCATTTACTCAAGTATTCGTTGAATGGCAGTTTCATATGGCCATCACAACAGCTGTTCTTTTTCAAATTGCTAATATTATGCTGTGGTACACAGAAAAGAGCCTGGGTCCAGTTAGTGAATCTGTATTCCTGCCCTAGTTCTGTCACCTAACTCTAAATGACCATGGACGAGTCCAGCTGTCTATAAAATAACCAGCAGAGCTACACTCCTAAACTCTAGCCCCCTTCTTGGACATCCCACCTCCATGCCAGTTTACTCAGAAGGGTAATTAATCCTCTACATTCCCTTGCTAGTGACCTTGGGGAGAAATAAACAGTGGCTTTTTCTAATCAGTACTTAGGACCTCCTATACAGGCTGACAGAAGTTCCTGTGTGTGTGTGGTGCGTTGATCCTGGGCTTGACCTCAGGGCCTGGGCACTGTCCTTGAACATTTTTTTTTCCCCATGGCTAGCATTCTACCACTTGAGCAACAGCTCAGCCGCTAGCTTTTTGGTGATTAATTGGAAATAGTAGTCTCATGGGCTTTCCTGCCCAAGCTGGCTTTGAACCATAATCCTCAGATCTCAAGTCAGCTGAGTAGCTACGATTACATGCATCTAGCTTGAGAAATTTGTTCTTATTAAGTATGTTACACTATAGTCCTAACTATTCTGGAGGCTTAAGGGGAAGAATCACTTGAGCCCAGGAGTTCAAGCCCAGCATGAACATCATATAAAGATTGATCTCCACAGGGAAAAATAAGGTTCACTCTTACCAGATTTGCAACTGTCTACTAAGTCATCTTCTAGGATCACTTTCATAGATCGTGGAATACTTCCAACAGATAGCCTTTGAACCTAGCAAAGAAAAGAAAACACTCAACATACTGCCTAATTATCCAGGAGTCTACTAGTAGTTAAAATTACTGTTTCCACATTTTTGGTATTACCATAAATAAACTTATGATGGAGACTCAAGGAATATTTCTTGAAAATTACTCTTAGAATCAGGTTAAGAAGCACCAATATGAAAATTATCTTCAGCTCTTCCTTGTGGAGGATCAAAGTAAGTATATGTTCAAAAACTAAATAACAAAATTACTTATTTAGAAAAGAGAGGCATTTCTTTCCTGGTTTCTGGTTACACATGTCCTTGGATAAATCACCTAGTCAATGATTATTCCTTGGTGACAGAACCTGGTTTAATTCCATGTGGACATGTGTTTAGTATATTCCCAGGTTTCCTTGCACATAGTATGGTCAAATGATTATGTCCAAGTAGATATGTTATATGATGCAGCCAAAAAAATTTGCTCAAGTGGAGATTTGGTTAGATGGAAGGTGCATCTACCATTCTTCCTCTTCCCAGTCACTGACTAGAATAAAGACACAATAGCCGCCATCTTGGCCCACAGACAGTGTCATAGAAGTGTGCATTAAGAATGGTGAAACAAGCTGGGTGCTGGTTGCTTACCCCTGTAATCCTAGCTACTCAGGAGGCTGAGATCTGAGGATGGAGGTTCAAAGCCGCCTGTGCAGGAACCACCAGAAAACCAGATAGGGCGCTGTGGTTCAAGTGCTAGCCTTAGCTAAAGAACTCAGGGACAGTACCCAGGCCCAGAGTTCAAGCCCCATGACCCCCCCCCAAAAAAATGGTGAAACAGAAAAAGTGACATCCTCCACAGTAAAAAGCTAACATGCCAGTCTTAAATTGCCAAGTTCCTATTCTGGATGAGATACTCTGTGATTAATAAGCTAAGGAAAGGGAAAAAAGGAGTGCATTTTTCTGTTTCAAAGTATTTACATAAATACTTCATCTGGCACAACAAATAAAACTGAACCTGAATTCAAAATGGTGCTTTTAACAATGCTTAACTGGTTAAACTGGCTTTTCTCTTATCCTTTAAGAACAGTTACTAGAGAATTCTTAATAGTCACTTTTATTTTAACATCATTAAGTCATTCCACAATCTTCTTGTCAATGATCTATCCAAAATGGTGATTATTCTATGGTTTCTAAAAAGTGTATTTTAATATATGAACAAGTTTCAGGCTTTGAATTTCTATAAAAGGATAACACAAGTTAATTTGTATCCATTCTATATCCATACAATAGAATCCATATCTTCTAATACAGCAATTTGACCACAGGGAAAAACCAAGTCAATTTTATTATTCTCTCATTTATCTGATCACTTACTTGTTCTTGAATTTTTATTTCTTGGTAATCTCTACACCTAGCAGGTGTAGATGAAGACAAGCCTGAGAGGCAAGTGAATTTTGAGGAATTGCAGCTCTCCAAGCTGGGACATGAAGATGGCCGGCAGAAGGTGTAATACTGCTCAAAGTCGGCTTTGACCACAAAAACATGCTTGCATTTGTTGCACATGTAGTCCCGCTCAAACTCTAGGACCTTCACCATACTTGTCCGAATCACTGTGCCAGTGACAGATAAGAAGTGTCCTACATCCTTGGTTTTAGGGATGTGTTCTCTCACTAATTCAGGACAGATGGGCAAACCTGATGGGAAAACATCATTGACTTATTCCATGGAATATTCTCATGGGGAGAAATTACAAGTGGAAAATCTTTGTGTTTTACTTAAGAAAAAAATTGGTTATCAACCCAATTTAAAAAAAAAAAACAGTAGGGCTGGGAAGGTGGCTCAGTGGTAGAGTGCTTGCCTTGCATGCCTGAGGCCCTGGGTTCCATTCCCCAGCACCACATAAGCAAAAAGGAAAAAAGCCGGAAGTGGCGCTGTGGCTCAAGTGGTAGAGCGCCAGCCTTGAGCTGAAGAGCTGAGGGACAGCGCCCAGGCCCAGAGTTCAGGCCCACAACCGGACCCAAAAAAAAAAACAAACCAGAAAAGATTATAATTATCAATGGACTCTTAAAAGCACATATCTAAAGCCAGGAGTAGAAAGGAAACAAGTGGATGCAGATATGCACCACATTCCTGCCTCCCACAAATGAGAAACAAACAAAGCCTCAGTTATGTGGCTAAAGAAAAGGTGGCCAAGTTAGTGAGTAAGGCCGCACTAGTAAACTGGAAATGGTGAAGTATGGTCTCTCTCACAGGGACACACACACACACACACACACACACACACACACACACACACACACACACACACACACACACACACACACACACACACACACACACGCACGCACAGATCTTGAATTCAAGGCCAGCTTGGACTATAAAACTCTCTCATGGAAAGAAAAAATAATAAGCTGAAACAAGGATAGAGGTTGGCCCATTGTAACAATGAGATGTACAAGACACTATGTTGACAACGAACTTTACAACTTGGGAGAGGGGAGAGGGGAGTTGGGGAGGTAGAGAGGGAAAGGATGCTAGGGGGAAAACAAAGGAGGAGGTAACAATGCTCAATAGGAAATGTACTTATTACTCATGTAACTGTAACCCCTCTGTACAGTATCTTTACAATAAAAAATATATATATTAAAAAAAGAAAAAAATATTTAATTAGTAACCAAGATTCAAAAACAAAGAAAGAAGAAATGGATTCTTGTAGGAGGACTATCTCAGTAGGCTGTAAATACAGGATATAATTATAATCACATTTAACAAAAACAATGTTGCTGCTCGACACACATAAAATCAATTGATAATTCAGTCAATAACAAAGCAGAGTGATAAAGGGCAGGTAGCAAGATGACCAAACAGTTCCATAGTGCCAGGCTAGTTTGTTCCAGTTAGGATTTAGTGACGCAAATAGGATGGTGTTTTCAAGCCTTGACTTACCTGTAAGCTGGACTCCAGTATCACTTTATCTTTTACAAAATTGTATTTTTGACACCAGGAAAGCAAGTAGCTGTGCTAAAGCATGGTAGCACCTCCTGTGACCCAGGCACTCAAGAGGTGGTGGGAAAGTCCAGAGGGTATGGACAAGTTGGCAGAGAGCAAAACCCAATCTCACAATAACAAACAACATAGCCAAAAAATAAAATGAAACAAACAAACAAAACCATAGCCACAAAAGCAAGCAAGTGCAGAGTGCCAAGGAAAAATTTTAGGCAGAAAAGCCATTTTGAGGTTTGCCTGTGATCCAACAAGATACTGTGTGTGATTAAAGTCTACCTTTTAACAGGTTTATCAGGTAAATTGGTTTCACTGGTTTACATCCAGTGGCCTATTGTCCCCAGAATTTAGTGGCACAAAAATCTGGCAAAAGTGCACATTAAAGACTGGTCTGTCAGATTTGCTAAACTCCTAAGAAATAACCACATTAGGTATTATAAATACCGGAATTTTCTATAGTTAGCAAGTTTTCTCCCTGCCTAACAACAATAATAACTACCACAATGTAGTCTGGGAAGTCTAGAGGGAAAAAGCAAATGAGTTAAGTAAATTGACTAAGATGCTGGGCTACATTAACCTAATATTTGGTTATTGTTGTACATTCAGGTTTGAATTTCCTCCGTTAGTTGGCTGAGTCTCTCCATACACACAGTGATACTGTATGGATAAACCAGATGGTCACTGCTAGCATCTCTCCGGATCATCCCTTTTTCTAAGCTTTCAAGACTGAAAGCATACTTTGATTATTTTTAAATGGCTGTATTTTTTAATTCACATTATTCAGGTTGCATCACATTCTGATACTAAAGAATCCACACTTTTGCTCTGTGATTTTGTGCTTTGTTATAATCGGCATGAACTTGACAGTTGAGGCTGTCAGAAAACAAACTTATTTCCAAAATCTTGAGGCAATGCCACATTAAAACACCCCAGGTAGCTCTCTTCTCATGATTTTTAAAATGCTATAAAAAATAAAGGTAAATAAATGTTATTAAGAGAACAACTAAATTTTTGGGATATCTGTATGTGTACTAGACATGGGTCCACTCTATTAAGTCTGTGACTTTCAAAATATAGGTCCTGGATAAGCAGCATCTGAAAGCATTGAAAATGTAAATTCCTAGGTCTTGTTCTTGAACTCCTCAATTAGAAACTTTAGAGCGGGCACAGTAATGTTTAAATCCTTCTAGATAATTTTGATATCCATTAATGTCTACAAACCACAGCTGTAAGTAACATGTGGGTGTTTTTTTTTCATTGACTTTGGTGTTCACTGTGTGCCTCTTCAGGTGAGAAAACTAGGTAAGATGTAGTTAATAAAAATTCTCAAAACCGGGTGCTGATGGCTTACACCTATAATCCTTTTTTGTGGGGGGGGGATCAGTTGTGGGGCTTGAACTCTGGGCTTGGGCGCTGTCTCTCAGCTCAAGGCTGAATACTCTACAGCTTGAGCCACAGTGCCACTTCCGGCTTTTTTCTTTTTGCTTATGAGGTGCTGAGGAATCGAACCCAGGGCCTCATGCATGCAAGGCAAGCGCTCTACCTCTGAGCCATCTTCCCAGTCCCTCACACCTATAATCCTAACTATTCAGGAGGCTGAGATCTGAGGATTATGGCCCAAAGCCAGCTGGGGCAGTAAAGTTCCCGAGTCTCTTATTTCCAATAAATAACCAGAAAACTGGAAGTGGATCTGTGGCTCAAAATGGTAGAGAATTAGCCTTGAGCAGAACTCAGGGACAGGGCCCAGGTCCCAAGATGGATGAACAGAAGGAAGGAAGGAAGGAAGGAAGGGAG
>NW_012267373.1:497244-503605 GCF_000151885.1 Dipodomys ordii | reverse complement strand
GGGAGGGAAGGGAGGGAAGGGAGGGAAGGGAGGGAAGGGAGGGAAGAAGGAAGGAATTCTCAAAGACCAAGTCAGAAATACAATTGAGAGAATAAAATTCAATGTATTTCCTGGAAAAATAGACCAGAAACTCTTATTTTCATAAGGAAAGTGAATATAGAACTATCTTGGGGTTTTAATAATTACCTCATCTGAAGACCAAGAGGGATTTTCAACATACCTAAACCAGACTATTTCCAGCCCTCAGTTTTTGCATGCTATTCATACTGACTGGCACACCTTCATACTTTACTAGCTTACTTGTCCTTCTAGAAATGTCCAGTGATGCTCTCTAGGAAAATTTAAATACACCCTGTTCTGTGAGCTAAAATACCTCCATCTGTCTTGAGTGAGGCATGCATCACATAACATGCAGTCTGCCATTAAACTCCTCAACAGCTGTTTAATATATACGTGCCCATGTACCCATTGGCATACATATGCCATCTGGTAACTGCTTAACCACATAGCTCCCTCAGACCCAAATCATGTTGTTTTTAGTTTCCTGAGTCTAGCAATTTCATATACACATATACTCATTCATGTAGAATGAGTATTACTGAGGCAGCAACATATTTCACAATTTAGTTTTTCAAAGAATTTTAAAAGTAGGCTAAGTTCATGTGAAATGGATAGGGTCACTCGGAGAATTTTAGTATTTAAATTGCATGGGAAGGTATCTAAACATAAGGAGAAACCAGAACCATTTCCTAAATACCATTTCCATGTTAAGACTCATTTAACAATCCTTACTAATTCTAGGAAGAGTTTATTTAATGCTTTGAAGCATAATTATTAATAATCTTAATTTTTTTAGAGTAGGAAATACTAAAGCTACTTTTCACTTATTTCAAATATCTGGTCATTTTTAAACATTCATTTGCTTTTAAGTAGTTCTACTCTAGTAACTCAACTTTTTGGAATAATAATAAATATTCTTGTTGATTCTAGGTACCTCCCTCAAATGTACTATAAGGTAAAATGGTGGACACTGTACCACTTAAGCCATTGTACCACTTGGATTTTTTTTGCTTTATTTTTTTGGATAGGATCTCATGCTATTCGCCCAGAGCAGTCTTGGATGCCAATCCTCCTAGGTATGCAAAGTTTTTTTTTTTAATGAAAGGAATGTATGGTTTTGAATTTAATGGCTAAATTTAATGATTGCCTTAAATATTCCAGAGTATGCTTTTAATTTTGCCAAGTCTTTCTCAAAAAATAAAATGAAGCTGTACCAGTCTTTACTCATTTATACAATGATGATACTTTGTAAGTGTTTTTAGGAGGTTTGGGGATTGATAGGGAGTCTGGAAGTGAGTTTGCATGTGAGGAAACAGGTTTAGTGAGATAAAATAACCAACTTCTTCCCTCCACTCTGAGTAACAAAGTACCTTCTGCTTAAGAGAAAGGAATCTTTTACTATTCTGATGCAAAAGAAGTACAAGAGGAAGGCAGGCCCACAAGCAATAAGTACTTAAGTTTCCCAAACCAGAGAAGTAGCTCTAACCAATTATCCCTTTTCTTTCATGATCCAGTACTGCCTTCCAAGAAATGATTTCCTGGAATGAATTGTTACACAGTGCTTTCTTTCCCTAAAATTGTTAAGACTGGCTCTTCATTTCCATCCACCTGTTAATAATCATTTTGGGTCTGGTCATGGGGTCTGAACTCTGGGCCTGGGCGCTGTCCCTCAGCTCTTCAGCTCAAGCTAACGCTCTACCACTTGAGCCACAGAGCCACTTCTAGCTTTTTTTTTCTGCTTATATGGTGCTGAGGAATCAAACCCAGGGCCTCATGCATCCAAGGGAAGTGCTCTACCACTGAGCTACCTTCCCAGCCCCCACCTGTTAATAATCATTTTGAAAGCTGGGCACCAGTGGCTAACCCTAGCTACACAGAAGGCTAAGATCTGAGAGTTGTGGTTCGAAGCCAACCTGGGCAGAAAAGTCCCAATGAGATTCTTATCTCCAATATACTACTCAAAAAAGCTGGAAGTGGCTCTGTGATTCAAGAGGTAGAGCATTAGCCTCAGTACAGGCAAATCATCATCATCACCATCATCATCATTTTGAAAACAAAAACTAAGGGGCAAAAACCAAAGACTTGGTGGAAGGAACTCAAAGACACAACTTTGCTACCAGAAGTTGCCTTTTGCTCTACTGCAGTTAAAAATCAAGATGCTTCATCTGTCATGCATGAAACAAAAATATTGAGTTCCTGATAGGTGGCCAGTACAATGCTACTTAATACATAAAACAATAACTTTCCTAAAATGTTTTGAAGATCACTGGACAAAATCTGCCACTTTCCTAATTCTATTTTTCTTCTTTTTTTTGGGGGGGGGCTAGTCTTGGGGCTTGAACTCAGGGGTTGAACACTGTCCCTGAGCTTCTTTTGCTCAAAGCTAGCACTGTACCACGTGAGCCACAGCACCACTTCTGGGTTTTTCTGTTTATGTGATACTGAGGAATCAAACCCAGGACTTTATGTATGCTAAGCAAGCACTCTATCACTAAGCCATATTCCCAGTCCCAGTTTCCTAATGCTTACATGACCAATTCTCATTATTATTAGTAGTCACAGATACTCATAGCAATTTTACATACACATAGAAATACAGATTCAGAAATACTGTTGACCGCACATCTCCTCCCTTCCAATTGTTCATATGACAAGGATCCCAGAAGATAATCACTGTGATCTCAAAGAAGAGACTGGCAGGGATACATAGAATATACATTTTAAGTGTATATATCTATATCTATATCTATCTATCTATCTATCTATATATATATATACACACACATATATATATATATAAATAACTACCTCAACAGTACTTGAAGCCGTTGTAATCTCTTTAACTGGTCCTAGAAAATGACATGGCAGCAACATTTATTAAGAGACGTACCTGATATCCTGGCATGAAGATTCTGCTTCATAGAGACATCCTCAGGCTGAGAAAGGGACTGGAGTATTGTCAAGGCTGATCTTTGGAGTGCACTATCAAAAATAGTTAATACTTCATTGGGAAACACATTGAAATATTCTCCAATTTCCATGTTGGTCTCAAAAAGGGTCATGGCATTAACCACAATTGAATAATGAGCATCTTCATCTCTTTCCTTCAAGATTAGAAGAATATCATTCTTATGGTATTCTGAAACATAAGACTCGAACACTTGACCCACCAGTGTAACTTGATCGCTATTCATCTTGAATCTAGATCACTAAAGAAAAATGAAAGATAGGATTATACCTTTATAATTCAGGATTTATATAATATTTAATAAGAACAATTAGTTGTAAATCATCAGAATTTTGAGTTACACTATAATCACAAAGCAATATCTGAATTCAAACATCTGAATTGTTAGTCATATAAAACATGTACATTAAAAATGAGAAAAGTTAAATTCAAGTCAAAGAATTAGAGAGTGCTATCAAAAGACAAAATGGTACAACCACTTTTCAAATCTTTTTCCAAATCTTTGTTCACATTAAACCTACAAGATGTTTAGTCATTACAACTGTATATAAAGGCTCCAGATTTGTTTGACCACATTTCTCCCTCTCCCTCTCTCCTCTCTCTTACACTCTCTTTTCTTTCTCTTTCTCTCTCTCTCTCTCTCTCACACACACACACACACACACACACACACACACACACACTTGCTCTCAAAAATAAAATCTAAGCCTGGAGCTGGTGGCTCACAGTAGTAATCCTAGCTATTCAGGCTGAGATCTGATCATGGTTCAAAGCAAGCCCAGGCAGGCAGAAAAGTCCATGAGACTCTTATCTCCAATTAACCAAGTCACGTGGTAGAGCACTCACTTTGAGCTAAAGAGCTGAGGGATAGCGCCCAGGCCCCATGACTGACCAAAAATAAATAAATAAAAAATAAAAATAAAATCTGGGGTTGGGAAGGTGGCTCAGTGGTAGAGCGCTTACCTTGCATGCATGAGGTCCTGGGTTCGATTCCTCAGCAGCACATAAGCAGAAAAAAAAAAGCGGGAAGTGGCGCTGTGGCTCAAGTACTCTGGGCCTGGGTACTGTCCCTGAGCTCTTCAGCTCAAGGTAAGCACTCTACCTCTTGAGCCACAGTGCCACTTTCGTTTTTCTAGTGGTTTATTGGACATCAGAGTCTCATGGACTTTTCTGCCTGGGCTGGCTTTGAACCGTGATCCTCAGATCTCAGCCTCCTGAGTAGCTAGGATTACAGGCGTGAGCCACAGGTGCCCAGCTTAAAACAGTTATTCTTTTAGCTGATGATATTCCCAGTGGAGTGCTTCACAGTGAGCCACAGGTGCCCAGCTTAAAACAGTTATTCTTTTAGCTGATGATATTCCCAGTGGAGTTCTTCACAAGCAAGCTTGTTCTAGGTTTTATTCAGACAAGAGTGTTCCAATTCTTTCTTTGTAATTATACACATATACATCCACAAATATTCTGCATTGTTAGTTAGAATGATAGCCAGGTTTAAGTTGAATAATGATTCACTTCATGAGTGTATATATGGCCGGGCGCTGGTGGCTCATGCCTGTAATCCTAGCTACTCAGGAGGCTGAGATCTGAGGATCACGGTTCAAAGCCAGCCCGGGCAGGAGAGACCGTGAGACTCCTATCTCCAATAAACCACCAGAAAACCGGAAGTGGCGCTGTAGCTCAAGTGGTAGAGCGCTGGCCTTGAGCTGAAGAGCTGAGGGACAGCGCCCAGGCCCAGAGTTCAAGCCCCACGGCCGACCAAAAAAAAAAAAAGTGTACATATGGAGATTAGTATTTTTCCTATTTTTTCTCCCTAATATAAGAAAACTATAGGCTTCAGCAAAGCTGAATAAATAAATCAAATTTAAAGAGCACCTTTAAAGAAGAGAGGAATTACATTCGAATGAGATGGAAGTAACTACTCAGGACATTAACAAATGGACTGTCCAGTTCAGAAATGCTTACCTGCTTTGGAAACAGACTAAGTACTACAGGAAAGCTGTTCTTTATTTTATTTTATTTTTTTTGGTCGGTCGTGGGGCTTGAACTCTGGGCCTGGGCGCTGTACTCAGAAGGTGGAGATCTGGAGGATTGCAAATGGAGGCACCTGAGCAGTTAAGAAGACCCCCCCCATCTCAACAAATAAGCTTGGCCTAGCAGGATATCCCTGTTAGCCCAGCCATGCAACAGGCCTAAGCAGGAGGGTGAGAGTCCAAGGTAGGACCCAAGCAAAAATTCAGACCCTATCTAAAAATGAACCTTAAGCTTAAAAGGCTGGTATAGCTCAAGTGTAGCTCAGAGGTCAAACCCCTAATACTGCCAAAAAAGAAGTGGACAAAAAAATGTGAGAGTAAATCATGGCCTCTACTAATTATCGTTGTATAACTTACATTCTAATAACAGAAAGCAGAAAAAGCATCTGGGAAACAACTGAGCACACAGATTTCCACAATATTGTTTTGCCTAAACAGTGAAACAACAAAAAGCATTGGACTCCTGAAAGGGGCTCCAGGAGAATCTCCCAAGATCCTATCAGCGCATATTCAATGTAGAGACACACATTTAGCAGTGTGGAAAAGAGCTCCATATCGACCAGAAGGAGGGCAGCTACAGAAGATGCAAATTAAAGTCAGATGACATTTCGTCTAAGTCACACCAGCGTTTTTATATCGTTAAGGCTCTTTGAAAATAGCCTTCGTTTTCCACATCTGCCCCAAATTAGTCAACTTTGTGCTAACTCATATCCATGCAGGCAACTGATTTGAGGCACTTACTGTTTTGAGCAAGGTCTCTGCACACCCCTTTCTATAATTGAGTGTCTTGGGTCAAAATGAAATCCTTTGGCTTTATCTCGTCCCCTACAACACGTGTTTGGGAGCGGCGGTGGCTCCGCCCCTTCCATGAGCCACGCCCCCACTATGAAAGCCACGCCCCTGAGGGGCGGGGCCGAGCGCGACGTGCCCGGCCGCCCGGCCGCCCGCAGTCTCCCGCCATTCCCACCCGCTTGGCCGCCCGGCAAACGCGGAGTCGACGCGCTCCCGGAGGAATGCTTCCGAACTTTTCTTCCTAACCCACAGGCCCTCGGCCAGCAGGCCTCGCCCTGGGACACCTCCGCGGGTCGGACCAACCCAGGGCTTTGCTCCCAGCGCTCCTTCAGGCAGCGAGTGGCGAAGCTGAATAGTTGTGAACTATGAACAAAAAGACGTGGACAAGAATTGGGATAACCTGCAGTAGTCACCTGGGAGACGCGGCGGCGGCGGCCGCTCACGGGTCCGCACGCAGGGTCTGAAGTCTCCCCGCGGCCTCGCAGCGGGGTCACCGACGCGGCCCGGGGGC
>NW_012267373.1:459532-496979 GCF_000151885.1 Dipodomys ordii | reverse complement strand
AAGGCGGGCTGGAGAGAAGGGGCGGGCACCGGGGAAGGGGCGGGGTCTGGGGGAGGGAGGGGCGGGCCTCTGACCGGGCGCCTGGCCCCGGGGTAGGTCGGGGACGGAGGGCTGGGCGGGCCGGCCGCTCGGATTGGTTGAGCTTCTGGGTGTGTTTAAGAACTCTAACCCCAAACACAAAGGCTCTCCCGCTGTGTTTCCTGATTAATGCTTTAGAGCTTTTGGTTTCTTGAGTGTGTAATCTCATTTACCTCGGGGTAGGCGTCAGCACTTGTTCAAAGAGATTGCCTTTTCTTTTTTTTTTTGTGAACATACTGTACAGAGGGGTTACAATTACATGGGCAAGATAATGAGTACATTTCTTATCAAGCATTGCAGCCTCCTCTTTTGTTTACCCTTCACATCCCTTCCCAGCCTCCACCCCCTAATTCTACCCCCCCCCCACCAAAGTTGTAAAGTTCGTTTTCGACATGACAACTTGTACTTCTCATTGTTGCAACGGGTCCACCTGTATCCTTAAACGACTTGTTTAAAAATATGGAACGCTTCACGAATTTGCGTGTCATCCTTGGGCAGGGGCCATGCTAATCTTCTCTGTATCGTTCCAATTTTAGTATATGTGCTGCCAAAGCGAACACGAGATTGCCTTTTCTTACAGTTTCTCGTCGATGTCCAACATCAGTTGTTTCCTGGCGCTGGTGGTGTGTGGACTGGATTGTGTTCCTCTTCAAAAGAAGATAGTGAAAATTCCTAATCCCCGGGGCCCTACTTCTAAATAACATCTTTATAAAAAAAAATCCTGTCAAAAGTAGGGTGATTAGGATGGCCTCCTACCCAACAGGATAGTATCTTCAAAAAAGGAGAATGTTGAATACAAATACATTGTAGGGAAAAGTCATGGGACCCAGAGAAGGTAGCCACCTGCAAGTCAAGGTACGCTTGAGGGTCTCAGAGGCTAGGAGGGAAGCCTTTAGTACTTTTAGAAGGCATATGGCCCTGGCCATTTTTGAATTTTAGAATTCTGACCTTTAGAGTTGTGAGAAGATAAATTTCATTTGTTCTAAACCAGTCACTTGTGGCATCCCTAGGAAACTAAAACATAGAGTGAATCACATTAATTTAATTTTGAATATTAAATCAACTACTTTGAAAGGATTCCCATTTGGTCATAATGTATTTTCCTTTTTAAAACTTTTTTTTTGTCAGTACTGGGGATTGAACCCATGCCTTACACATGCTAGGCAACTCCTCTACCACTCAGCTACATCCCCAGCTCTATCTATCATATATACATATCCTTTTATATATATGTTATTTTATATTATATATTTTGGTATATGTTTGTATATTACATATATTTATATATATGTATAATGGATTAATAGATTTTGATAATATGAAGTTTTACATGTATATTTGGGATACTGACCTAATATTTTTATTTGCTGGTCTTGTTTGTAATGTCGTTTTGTTATTCATCACTGAATAAATCAGTGTTTCCCTTTTGATTTTTCTAGAACAATCTTTGTTAAATTAGTTTCTCTTCCTTAAATATTTGTTAAAATTCATCAGCAAATCCATTTCACCATGAAATTTTCTTCCTGAGAAGTTTAGCTACAAATTCAAATTCTTTGGTAAGTATTATTCAGGTTATTTCTGGGTTTCCGTAGTGGTCTTTCCAAGAATCTTGTATTTCTTCTTGTTGCATGACTTACGAACATGGAGCTGTTTGTAGTATTTCCTTCGCTAGTTTAGTATCGGTGGGTTGTAGTGATGTGATGTCTGGGTTCTCCTCTCCTGTCACAAGTTGCATTTGCTGTTCCTCATCCCTCTAGATACTCATCCTCTCAGCTACATACTTCACTCTTGCTCCCCAACCTCAAATACTTAACACTTCATGACAATACAATGGTACACCGCTTTCATGGGAAGTGAGGCAGGGTGAATGAGGGGGACAGCAAAACTAGCTTGCATTGTTTCTGTCTTAACAGATAGAATACATATTGTATTCATGTGTAGAAATGTCATAGTGAATCCCTCTCCTTGTAAAAGTAGTGAAAAATTGAACTTTTTACACACTCGATTCCAAATTTTTGGTGGAAGAATCAGATTGCCCTAGAGTCTGTGTTGATCTTCAGCCAAGCCACGCTGACTGCCAGAGGCCAGCTTTGTGGAAAGGGAGAGTTTGCCAGAAACCAAAAGTGTCATTGACTTAGTAACTGGGCATAGATTTCCTTCTAACTCCTAGGAGTTAGATGGAATGCCTGTAATTTTGTAGAGCCCATACACCTGCACAACACTGGCAACTGGAACTATTCTTGCCATCCTCACTAAACATCTAAAGTGGAATTACAGAGTAAAAATCTTTTATCTCCAGCGTTCTTTTTATTATTTTGATACAGTCTTGCGATGTATCAAGCCCTTGCCTGGCATCAAACCCTCAGTGCTCCTGCCTCGGCCTCTCAAGTACTTCAGTTATAGGCATGTACTACCATGTCAGCCCGTTGTTATCACTATACCAGTCTTTGTGTGTGGGTGCACGTATAGCTCTCATAATCAATAGGAGATGATCATTGCTTGTTTGCTCATCATGATCTTTAGAAACATTTGTGGTCCTATTTTCAAATGATTAGAGAAAAATAGCTAATATCAGCTTCAAACATAGTTTGAACCACAATTGGTATATAATATTCAATGAAATTCTTAAATAAAAGGAACTCAGTGGCTTCCCACAATATTGAAATGGTTTATAGTATTTCCCACACAGAAAATTGAGTTTTAATTTTCCCGAAGGGACATCTTATAGCTAAATCATACACTAAGGCGTCATGAACTGGTGACGAGACTGATGGTTTTGGAATGCATGACTGAAGCTCTTTGCCCATGGTGGGTGACCAACATCTGTTATGAAAGGTCCCAGTCAAAATTATTTCTGCTGTGCCTTACGGTGTGGAACTTTGCACTGGAAATCCACCAAAGATTGAGATTTAGAAACTAAAATGAATTCAGTTAAAAGCATTTTTCTGAGTAAAACTCTCATTTTATTTGCAATGAGATAGTCAGAGATGGTCATAATGCATTAGGATTCCATAATTTGATTCAGTTCTGTCCTTTCCAAAGAATATCATTTTGTATCACAGATAAAAAGCAGAATTAGTGACTTACTAGCCAAAAACCTAGCTGAGCCATGACTTGATGAAAGATGTCCAAGAGACTTCTCCTTTAATCTCACTTCTGTATTGGGTCTAGTGAGACCAGTGAAGAGCTTTTCTAGTGTTCTTACACAGTTCTTACATTTGAGTTATTCTTAAGTGCTGTAATTTACCCTTATCAAAGGCTAGGAAAGCTTTTCCTATTTACAAAACATTATCAGAAGGAGTGACTTTGATCTAGATGCATTTTACTTATCAATTGACATATTGAATTGTATGACTATTTAAAGGTAATAAAAAATATAGAATTAGTAGGAAAAAACCCTCCCAAACTGTGATCCTCAGATCTCAGCCTTTTGAGTAACTGGGACTAAGAATATAGTTTTTTTTTTCTTTTTCATTTTTTTATTGTGAAAATAATATAGTTTTTATTATATGTCTTCAGCATATTCATTGTAGCCATATTTTAATCCTTTGGGGACAGAGCTGTCTGTGTATATGTACGGTGTATATATTTGAACTAAACATAAATTGACAGTATATTTAGAATTTAAAATTTTATTTGCATGTAAAATCACATGTGCATATGGAGATATTAACACATACATAGGGTGTCAGTCTCTTAAAGATACAGATCTATTTCACTAGACTCCTCTAGTAACCTAGGAGTCAGACATTGGACCTGAAGGAAAAGCCCAGAGGTAATTACATGGTAATTGACTTGCTCACGATTTGGAGAAATGATTTGGAGAGGCAGTTTGAGGCTGAGCTGGCCATGCTACTTAATTCTGCATTGTGCCCCACCTTCCTCAGCCTCTGAACGCCTCATCTCTCTGTCCTATCCTTGCCTTTTGTTCAAGGAGTTAGCACTTTCTGCCATTCATCATGTCTAGTTATTGTCTAGCTCCCCTGCTTCTCATCTATGCTTCATAAAGATGCTACAGGCATACTTGGTTTTTTTTTTTTAGTGATATATCCCAGCCACCTTAAATAATGCCTGATACTCAAGAGATGTTTGTTGAAGGACCATTTGTAATAGGGCACACATGGTGAGGGCATGGAAAGAACTTCACAGTGGAAGCAAGCAGAGCTTTCAGCAGGTGGCAGTAGAACCCCATTTAATGAAGAAGTCCCAAAAAGCAGAAAGGAGAAGCGTAAATGCTTAGCATTACAGGTGGAGGCCTTCAGTTGATTGTGACATTCTCTGTGTGTGAGGTCATCTTGTCATTGCCTCTGACAAATGTTTAGACACTGAGACCTAAACATATGCTGAGGTACCAAATAGTAAAACATGCTTAGAGAAAATTACAGGAAGAAAAAAAGCAAATGGAATGAAAAGATTACCTCTCAATTTATATATAGTCATCCTTAATCTATTGTTTATTCAAAAAACAATGCAATCACTGGGATAGGTCTCTGCTACTTAGCCCTTTGTATTAGTGTGGTAAAATGTACATGAAATGCACCATTTCAACCTTTTGTAAACTACACAATTCAGGAACGTTAAGCTCACTGACCATCTTGTGTAACCTCACCGGTATCATCTCCAGGATTAAAAACAAACAAAAATAATTCTGCACAGAAACTCTTGAAAGGTTAGAGTACTTGAGGCAGTGACCATTTGTTGCTTGTTTCAGAGCAGAGCAACACGTGGTGCTAAACCACCTGGTTGTGTGCCTTTATAAGACCTGCAGATCCTTAGCTGGGGCTCTCCTCCTGGGCTCCACTGTGTCGGAGGCCAGAGCTGCAGCCCATTTAAATAAAACAGCTGTAGAGTCTGACTCTCGGTGGTCTTCTTGGTGGGGGTCCTGCGACCTTGGCATAACACCCAGTAAACAATCATTCCTTTGTGCCCTCTCCTTAGCCTCTAGTAACTTTTACTTTCTGCTTCCTGAATTTACCTATTCTAGGTAGTCTCATATAAGTGGAGTCACACAGTTTGTTGTTTTAATGAGCTTATTTCAGTTAGCTTTTAAGGTTTGTATTGAGGGCTTTTAAAGACATCTCAGAATTTCATCCTTTTTTAAGGCTGGAATTTTTTTGTGCTAGTATCAGGGCTTGAACTCAGGGGCTCTTGCTCTCACTTGGCTAGCTTATTCACAGTTGGTGCTATATCATTGAGCCATACCTCCAGTCTGATACTTTTCTGATTAATTCAAGATGGAGTCTCACAGACTTATCTGCCTCAGGAAGCTTTGAACCATGATCCCCTAGGTCTTGGCTTCCTGAATAGCCAGAATTCAAGCCTGAGTCATTGGTGCCCAGCAAGGCTGGTCCATTTTCTATTGTGTGTAACCACATTCATTCTTCAACTGACAGACATTTGGGTTGTTTCTACCATTTAGCTATTATGAAAAATGCTAGTAAGCATGTTAGTATATAAGTATTTGTCTCAAGTTTCCATTGTCAAATTGACTTTTGTGTGTATTTATAGAATGGAATTGCTGGGTCATATGGTCATCTATGTTGTTCTTTGAAGAACTGCCAGACTCTTTTCCACAATGGCATCACCATTTAATTCACAATCACAATGGCTCCAACTTGTCATTCTTGCCAACAATTGTTACTTCACATTTTTTAATATTATAGCCACTCTATAATTTACATCTCCCTATTAACTAGTGTAGTTAAGCAGCTTTTCATGAATTTGTTGGCCATTTTAACATCTTTGGAGAATTAGGTCTGAGTCAGTTGTTCACTTTTAAACTGGCTTGTTATTCCTTGCTAAGATTTAGCCATTCTTGACTGTTCTGGATGTTAAACCCTTTGAAAGATATTTTTTTGTGTGTGAACATACTGTACAGAGGGGTTACAATTACATGGGCAAGATAATGAGTACATTTCTTATCAAGCATGGTTGCCTCCTCCTTTGTTTCCCCTTCCCATCCCCCCAACCCCCAAAGATATTTTCTGCCACTTATTTTGGTTGTCTTTTTAACCTGTTCCCTTTGGTGAACAAGAGTTCTAACTTTTTATGAAGTCCAAATGTATCTATTGCCTGTGTTTTGGTGTCAAGTCTAAGAAACAAGGGGCAAAGTCCAAGTAATAAAGGCTTTTTTTTTTTTTTTCTGTCGGTCATGGGGCCTGAACTCTGGGCCTGGGCACTGCCACAGCTCTTCAGCTCAAGGCTAGCAGTCTACCACTTGAGCCACAGCACCACTTCTGGCTTTTTCTGTTTATGTGGTGTTGAGGAATTGAACTCAGGGCCTCAGGCTTGGCAAGGCAAGCACTCTACCACAGAGCCACCTTCCCAGCCCTGGAAAGGTTTTATCCCATATTTTCTTCTAAGAGTTTTATACTTCTAGCTGTTACATTTAAATTGTTGATCCATTCTGAGCTAATTTTAACATATAGTATAAGCTAAGGGTCAACTGCATTCTTTTACAGACAGTTTTCCCAGCACCATTTGTTGAAAAGATTGACCTTGCTCAACTTAAAGGTCTTTACACATTTGTTGAGTCAATTGATCTATGTGCAAGTTTGTATCTGGGCTGGATTATTTTATGATTTAAAGCAGATTTTGACTGATAATTAAATTATATTATTTACAATCATTTAAACATAGCTATAGTCAGAAAATTATACTACCGCATGATGAAAAGCATGGCAGGGCAAATCAGTCATGACTCTATGGTATAAGACTCTGTCTTCCTGTTCTAGATCCAGTATAGAGTGCCACAAATGCAGTTCTCCCTTCAAGGCCTCTGTCTTTGCTATAGATTTAAAATTAAGGAACACAGGGAAAGCTGCAAGTCAGGAACTTAGTGTTTGAGATGATGAATAGATATGGGGTAATAACCTTTAATAATTCTATATGTAACAATAAAAGAGAAGTGACAGAATAAAGTAAGAACAGAACACCAAAAAACTATGTGTAAAAATCAGCCTCACATCTAACAACTAATGGAATGTCTGTTGTACATTTATGAGGAGGGACACTGGTGGCTCATGCCTCTGATTCCAATCTAACCACCAGACATTTATCTTCAATTAACGACCAAAAAGCCAGAAGTGGAGGTGTAGCTAAAGTGATGGAGCACTTGAGCATATTGCCCGGACTTTGAGATCTGCGCAACAAACAAACAAAAAACTCCATTCAAAGGATCTGAATTCTGATCACTGCTCTGAAAACAGGCTGACCCCTCTCCTCCCCTTCCTCCTCCACTTACAGTATCTTAATCCTGATTAAGTCTAACTATCTACCTCTTATAAACTTGCATTTGAGAAGCTGAAGATAGATTACAAACTCCAACCGTTTGGGCAGGTTTAAATAGAAACACGTAATTTATTGTATTATTAACTGATAATCCCATTTACATTTCTCAACTATATTTACTTTGTTTTCTAAGAACACTACTTTCTTATCTCTACCTACCAATTTATAATCTTTCCCAAATGATATTTTTTGAGGGGGGGGGGAACAGGGGTCAGTCATGTAGCTTGAACTCAGGGCCTGGACACTGTACCTGAGCTCTTTTGCTCTAGGCCAGTGCTCTACCACTTTGAGCCACAGCTCCACTTCTGGTTTTCTGGTGGTTAACTGGAGGTCAGAGTCTCCTGGGGACTTTTCTGCCTGGGATGGCTTTAAACCTTGATCCTCAGATCTCAGTCTCCTGAGTAGCTACGATTATAGGTGAGCCACTGGAACCCAGCCGCACATTTGATTTTGTTGTTGTTGTTGTTGGTCCTGGGGCCTAACTCTGGGCCTGGGTGTTGTCCCTCAGCTATTCAACTCAAGGCTAGCACTCTACCACTTGAGCCATAGTGTCACCTCCAGCTTTTTCTGCTTATGTGGTGCTGAAGAATTGAACCCAGGCTGTCATACATGCAAGGCAAGCACTCTTCCACTGAGCCACTTTCCCACCCCATACATTTGATTTTTTACATCCACCCTTACATTTTCTGTTAGGAAGCTAGGGTAGAAGGTATGATTTTATTACATGGCTGAGGAGTCTGAGTCACAGTAGCAAAGGTACTGGTTCCTGGTGGCAGAGCCAGGGCCAGGGAGCTTCAGAGGAAGGAGTTTCCTCTGGCAGAGCCACAGTTCACTCAGGGACCTGATGGGAGATCTGAGTATTCTCTTGGAGACTGCAAAAAATGGCCAATATAGCTTTTTCTGCCTCTTAAGATTGTAGGAACCTGTGTTTCTTGTGATAATGTCTTCAGCTTCCACCTCTTCTTTCCTTCAAATCAGGATTTTGCTGTCCCTACCGTGGATCTGCTGTTGCTAACATTTTCTTCCAGTGATTAAAGCCAAAGGACATTTCATTTACTTTCTTTCCTGGTAACTGATATCTAGCTTTTCCTGATCTAGCATTGCTTGGTTGGCTACTGTCTCCTTGAAAATTTCTTCTTCCAGAACTATATTTTTTCCATCACTAATTCTACTTCTCATTTACCCCCTACCAGCACCTTAACAGAATGGGGTCTTTCCATGCACAGCCCCTTCCTTCTTTTTTTTGGGGGGGGGTCAGTTGTGGGGCCTGAACTCCGGGCCTGGGCGCTGTCCCTCAGCTCTTCAGCTCAAGGCTAGCACTCTACCACTTGAGCCACAGTGCCACTTCCGGCTTTTTTTTTTTTTTTGCTTATGTGGTGCCGAGGAATTGAACCCATGGCCTCATGCATGCAAGGCAAGCGCTCTGCCACTGAGTCACCTTCCCAGCCAGCCCCTTCCTTCTTTCAAACCATACTTGTGGCTTTATCTGTTTCATACATGATGCTTCCAAAGTATTTCCAGCTCAGACTCTGATCTCTAGGTTTTTATATTTAGCTATTAATGATCCCAGATGAACTTTCTAAATGTCTAAAATAAAACTTTACCCTTTGTTCATAATTCATTTTCTTTCTGGACCAATATACTTTTTACCAGTTCCTATCAATCTGGGTCTTCGCTCTCAATTCCCTCATCTCCATTCCCATGAGCAATTCTTCAATGAGTTCTCATCTGTACCAACTCAATATAAAACATTTGTGTTTTTTAGTACTGAGGTTTGAGTCAGGTCCTTGCACTTGTACTCTATAAACTTTTGCTTAATTTTTTGGAAGGATTTTTTTGGGGGAGGGTGGCAATGTATGTATTTTAAATGATTAGTTGTGGAAATATTCAAATATATACACACAGAAGTGAGAATCTGGAATTAGCCCATGGACCCAATTTCAAAGTTTCTGCTGTTCTCATTTTGTCTTAGGTTTCTCTCACCCACTATACTATTTCTTCAGATAGGATCTTGCACTTTTTGCCCAGGTAGGTGATCTATCTAAAGACGGTGATCCTCCTACTTCTGCTTCCTGAAGAACTATGATGACAGAAGCATACCACCATGCCAATCTTGGGGTCAAAAAAAGCTTTCTAACACCTTGGCCTTGGCTGTCCTCAAACCATAATCCTTTTACCTTCCCTCCCCATCTAGCTGGGATTATAGGTATGTACTTCCATTGCTGGTCCCACTAACTGGTTTTACCACATGCCCCCATCTCTTCTGCACTAATTGTAATCAGAATGGTGATTGGTTTGTTTGTTCCTAGGTTTGAAATCATGCTATTACCTGCTCAAAATTCTAAACGCTCAAAGTTGAATTCTTCAGTAAGCACTCCTGATTCTCTGTGGCATAATGAAAAATCAAACAGGTTTCAATTTTTGCCAGTTTGTTGTGACTAATTGTGATTGTGAGTAGTTGGGGAATGTGTGTTTCATCTAAGTTGTCACAGGGGTAAAAATGCAAAAATAGAGGTGTCTAAGTCAAGGTAGAAGCTCAAAAGATGACTGCTCCCAAGATGTCTTCTCATGCCTGACATGTTCCTTCCGTGCTGGCCAATAGGACAGCATGTGGTTCCTGGATTTAGCCATCCTGCCTTCTCCACTCTTGCTTGAACTTTGCCTGGAATTGTTTCTGCCCTTGGTGTATTTCTCTGGGTAATTCCTTCTCATCATCCACTGTTGTGTATGTTATTACTACTTCTAGGTCAAGCATTACCGGATATATCATCGAGTGAACTACTTTCTTCTCTGCTCCCACTGTCTCCTCCACACATCTTTGCAGTTCTCCTGACACTCTATACTGTAGGAAGATGTGGGTGATCAGCAAACCTGCAGTTAGCTTCTGGAAAACAGTTGCCCATCCATCTGCTAGATGCATTGCTACTGGCACAAGTCCTAATAACCAACACCAGGTTGATAAATCCCGTGTTAGGTGGTTTAGTATGTTCTAGGGCCAAGAATATGTGCTATAACTAGAATTATTTTCTGAAGTGAGCATTGTTGGTTGAAATTTTTTTTCAGGATAACAAAAAACAAGTTATAAACCATGCAAACTCATATGTGAAGGTTTGTTCCTTGAGCATTTTGTGAAGCTAAGTGAACTGATCCCCGCAGAGCTCCCTAGTGCCATTTAGAAGCCAGTCTTTAAGGTTATTGTAATCATTCAGAGGTGACGCACTGTATTGGCATTTATCTCACTCAGCAGATTCTTCAAAATGTGTGCAAGACTGGCCAGGTGTGGTAAGTCATGCCTGGGATCACTACACTCAGGAGACTGACAAGGAAGATTGAGAATTCAGGGCCAACTTGGGCTACATAGAGACCCTATCTTGGGTGGGGGGAGAAAAGAAAGAAAATTACATTACTAAATCAACTACATTTGGGATTCTTAAAAATGAAAGCGTTAGTTTTTAGGCCTTAGAATAAAACATTCAGCTAAAGCAGACTAAAGCTTAAAGAAATCAAAGGTTGGACAACATTACACTGGGGAGTTGAGAATCAGAATCAGTATTCAACTGATCATGTTCAGAATCAGTATTAGGCTGATAGGTTAGACATCTGACAAACCACCTTCTAAACCAAGTTGAAACAGAATTGGCTATCTCTTCACATAATAACTATTGGCCATAAAGCCTAAAATTAATCATGAGTTCTAACTATATTACAAGTTCTAAATCTCATCTATCAGATAAAGAAAATAAAAAAGTAAGTAAACAATACTTTATACACCCAAAAGCCCACAATATGCACAGTACTTTTAGTGTTGTAAACGTAGACAATTTTGTTAAAATTATACATGATAATAGAAGTTGTCAATAGACTAACTCATTTATCTGTCTGTATTTTGTTATAATTATTGTAGTCAAATGATAACGTTTTGTAGACAAGTCTTACCTGGCATATAAATGTACTTAAAAGGTCCTGGCATAGTGGTGGTACACACCTGTAATCTCAGCTACTTGGGAAGTAAAGATTGGGCAGGCTATGGTTCAAAGTCAGTTTGGGCAAAAAAAGTGAGCCCATCTCAACCATAAGGTAAGATCTAGCAGTGGGTTCCTGTAACTCAAGCCATGTAGAAGGCATAGGTGGGTGAACTGCAAAAATGAGAGACCCAAATGGAATGAGAAATAAAGCTGCAAGGGTTGGAGGCATACTTTTAAGTGGTAGATCTTGGTGAATGCAAGGCTCTCAGTGCCAATCCCAGTAACACACACACACACACACACACACATTTAAAAATTAACCGGGGTGGGGGGATATAGTTGTGGAGGTGGGAGGGAAGGGATGGTAGGGGAAAAACAAAGGAGGAGGCAACAATGCTTGATAAGAAATGTACTCACTACCTCCCTCATGTAACTAACCCCAGTGTACAGTATTTTCACAATAAAGAACTTATTCAAAAATAAAATGAAATCGAAAACAAAAAAATTGAAAGCGATTATAACAAGAAAAAAACATGGTTTCTTCTAACAAAATTTATTATACAGTAATTAAAAAGGTTAAAGACTTCCATCTCAAATAAAAATAATTGTTATAATTACACACATCATAGAGTACCTTATAGAGTGATTCCAATATATATGTATATATCAATGTATATATAATCTCAGGAAATACAGCGCATTTTCAAGTCGGAGAGACAAACACCTTCTTATTCACAGTGTTCACAGGGGAACGCCTGTTCACGGATGGGCTGTGTGCAGTCGTGCTCCCGGCAGGCCACGCAGCGCCGCCCTTTCAGAAGGTGAAGTACCGGGCAAACCACTCCTGGCGCTGGGGGTCCGGAGAAGCCGCGGGGGACGCTTCGCTCTGAGGGGGACTGAATTCACAAGAGAGAGACGTGAGGCCCAGTGGGAAGCGGTTTTGCAAAGAGGGAAACACACAAAACGCCAGTGTAAGTTACCACAAGTGGCTCCCGGGGGCTAAGCTACAGCTGCGCTCCATTCTGACAGCAGAGGGCGCCCGCAGCGCACAGAAGCCAGCTGAGGAGCCCCCGCCGCCCCATCAAACCCACCATCCCCCAAACCGAGAAGCAAGCAATTAAAAAAGTAATGTCACTGTCTTTAAATAAAATATTCCCAGGGAAATTGTGTGAGAGAAGACGACCGTGTTCCTCTCTTCCAACACTTCCACCCTTTTAATTTAAATTTCAGAATCAGACACAAGTTTTTGATCCTCATATATATATATATATATATATATATATATATATATATATATATACGTATATATATATGACACTAAGTCAAGGCATAGTGTTTTTTTTTTACTATTTACATAATTAAACATTCATTTCTTAATTCCATAATCAGATACTCCACGAAAAGACCGTAAAAATTCAATTTTGCTTCTATTTTCCAACTTGTGTAACTTACACTTAACTCTTAACTAAAGATTCTTTGTGCTACTTAAGAAAACAAAAGAATCCCTACCGTGTCTGGGGAAAATTACAAGGCACGCAACAATGTAATGGAAATTCCAGTAGTCATGTTTCTGGAGCTCATGCACATGCACCTTACTGATACCTGAACAGTACCCATGCACGGGGTAAGGGGAAATAAGCAACACAAAAGTTTTAGCAGGAGACAATCACACATCTATTTGAGTATTTTTCATTCTTGCTATGTTTTACTATTGAGCTGTTCACTATGTCAGAAATCACTTAACACAAGAACAAAATTAAACTCTACAGGTGGGACTTGTATGAGTGGCATTGCTGAAATTTAGTAAAAAATAAGAAGATACTTCAAAGCAGCAAAAAAGTCAGTAGTAGAAAGGTTTACATAACACAACAGTATTTTCTTATTTGTTGGTTAAATAACTGAATTTCATCCCAAATTTGTTTGTTAATATAGTCAACTCTGAGGTAACTTAAAATTGAATATAAATTTTAAAATTACTTTTTTCTAAATTTACTCTTTTGCTTATATATGCCATTAAGATTCCAGAACTTATAACTTTAAAAAATGAAAATAGGATTATATAATAAGCCTGGTGAGCAAAAACCAAAAAATAAAGACAGAAATTAAAACCATTTAACAAATAAAAATTAAAGCTCTGCAATAACAAAAACTTGGCAGCTCTTCCTACACTTAGAAAACTCACTGATAAGAAATTAGGGGGAAAAAATCTTGGAACAGACTCAAGAGGTGGCACGCCATTATGCAACTATTTCACAGGAATACTCCTCAGGCTGTTCCCTGTAGTGGATTTACATAATATAGGAAGGTGAAATTCTCAAGTTTCAAAAAGAACAAGCCATTGGTGAGACAGGGCTCACCTCAAAAATGTCTTGGGCTCTTTGGGTGGCACTGGCTGTGGAAGAGGTTTGCTGCTGTTGAACTCAATATCGTGGACTGGAGAATTAGGAATGGGATCCAGGCGGGTAGGATGTCCATTGCCCACAATACCAGATTCCAGAGCACTTAGATTGGGAACACTCACAAACCTGTTTGTTGGTGCTTTATCATTCTTCTTCTTTTGCTGCATTAAAAATAATACTTGTGAGGATTGTCCCTGCATAAGGACAAACGAGAAAGTGGAAATCATAGAAGATACAAATTTTGCACCAAAAACTCTTGGAAGCTTTGTGTTAATCATGATGCTAACTGAACCAGTGTTACCCAAAGTGTGGTCTGGGGATCCTTGAGAGTGTGTGTCCACATGGAATCCATCTCACAGATAGACATGCTACCAGGAGAAAAACAGCCAGGAGGAAATGTCTGGGAGCCACCGACCAGGAAACTGGGAGGGGGTGAGCACCAAGGGGTAAGGAGAATACTGGGAGGACATGGGACAAGGGGACAGGAGGAGTAGATCCTCAGATGCCACAGGGTTAAATGGACTTGGGCTAAGATTAGGAAAGGAGTAAAGTTAAAGGTAATTGTAAAACAGAGGTCCTTGAACTTTAACCATCTGTCAAAGGGAGGCAGCTCTTGCCTAAGGAGAAAAAGGAATGAGAAAATGTTGGCAGTGTAGTTTGAGACAATCTCTTATTTCTATTTAAGGCATAAAGCTGACTTAAAGAAATAATGGGGTTTTGAATTTGCTGTGATATCTTTCTGAAGAGAGAAAAATCTGTATGAGTAAGTCTAAATTTATCAATAAATTAGCTGAATAATTAATTGGCTCATAATTTAAGAAATAAATATTATAAAATAAAATTAGCCAATATTAAAAAATTTTAACCGGTCTTTAAAAAGGAACAGAGATTTAAAAAAGAAGGAATACAATTAGTTGCAGACCGTGAAACCCTATCACTTGTAAACCACTAGCTTCAGTCTGAAAGCATTTATTCATACTTCTAGAATTAATAGCTTCAGAATAAAAGCATTTACAATTTTCTCACATTTTGATAATTAGACGTATACTCTAAACTTATGATTTTCTTCTGGTAAAATTAAAACTGGAGTTTGAACAAACAGGTATATACATGGAAGTTTTCACTCATTTACAGAGCAGTGATCTCAACTCTAGATATTTCCTTCTGGGTCATGCTCTATGAGTCACGGTCTCTGAAAAGGAACCTATTTCAGTATTAGCACACAAAGACAGGAATAGTGATACCTTTTCAGATCTAGTTGTGAAAACTGAAGTCATTGTTTAGGAGTCAAAAGTATTTGGGAAGTTCTTACAAAGATTTTTTTTTTTGTTGTTGGTCATGGGGCCTGAACTCTGGGCCTCGGTGCTCTTCAGCTCAGAGCTAACACTCTACCAATTGAGCCATAGCTCCACTTCCGGCTTTTTCTGCTATGTGGTGCATGCGTCGAGCATGCTAGGCAAGCACTCTACCACTGAGCCACCTTCCCAGCCCATAAAGATGTATTTTTAGTTTTCTTATTTTATCATCCGGGGCATCAAAAATACCTACTTAAGTTATGTTTTAAGAAATCAAAAGTATCACTGAGTCATGAATTTATAACAAAATGATTCCAACAAGATCATTAATTTATCTTGTTTCCACAGGTCTCTTAATCTTGTTTTAGTATTAAAAGCTTATTTTACTCTAAATTATCAACTAAAACCTAAATGAATTCTATTCATTAACTAGTCAATTATTAAGAGCTTTCTATTGTCAGGCAGTTCTAAAGATACAGCTACACACCTCTCTAATCATTCTAATTTACAAGATTTTCTATTTATCAAAACACTCAAAATTGGGAGCACTTATGAAGGACAGTTCCTTCCTTTAGTGTTCTTTTTTTGGGGGGGGGGGGTTGGTCGTAGGGTCTGAACTCTGGGCCTGGGTGCTGCTCTCAGATCTTTAGCTCAAGGTTAGCACTCTACCACTTGAGCCACAGGGCCACTTCTGGCTTTTTCTGCTTATATGGTGCTGAGGAATGGAACCCAGGGCCTTATGCATGCAAGGCAAGCACTCTACCACTGAGCCACCTTCCCAGCCCCCTTTAGTGTTCTTAATTGAGAAGTTTTGTATGTTTTTGGAAGCAAAACGTCTGGGTAAGCACCTAGTAGAAATTAGCATGATATGAAACTTAGTAGGATCTGAATTAAAACATGGTTTCAACACCAGTTCTTTCATTTATTTTATGGATTTCTCCCTAGAGATTTACAATCACAATGAAAGCAATACATACTGGCTTTGTTATTTACTCACTACTTGCTGTATGCACAGAATAGTTTGTGGTGACTTATAGAAAACGTGATAGCCTAACTAGCTACTCAGGAGACTGAGATCTTGAGCATCGCAATTCAAAGCCACCCTGAGGAGGAAAGTCCATGACACTCTTATCTCCAATTAATGTCTAGAAAACCAGAAGTGGCACTGTGGCTTCAAGTGGTAGAGCACTATCTCAAGGATAGAGCACTATCCTTGAGTGAAAGAGTTCAAGCCCAGAGTACAAGCCCCATTACAGTCAGACAAAAAAAAAAGTGATAAAATTCTACAGATAAATATTCATTGAATGTACCTACTTTTCCTAAAGTACTACGATTGGAGCCATGGGGTAAAAAGATGTATAAGATACAGTATTCTGTCTCAAGGCTCTTCCATTTGTTCTAAGAGTCCAGTAGGGTATGAGGGTAGGCCACACTTGTAATTTTCAAGGGCAGTCATAAGGCTGAGAGACTCAAGCCTTTTTTTCTGAAATGCCTAGGCAACAAAACTAATGTTCACCTGAGTTTCATTCAGATGGTAGGCCTTAAGCCAGGGAGTAACTGTTGGATATTGGAGGCTGGAGTATTTTGCAGACCCCATTAGGGAGAGTGATAATCAGGAAGGAAATGACAACCGATTAATTAGAGTTACTAGTTTTCATTAGAAATATAAAAACCCCAAAAGGCAGACTCAGTATTTTACAATATTAATAAAAGTTTTATGAAATATAAATTAACAGAAAAAAGTAGTTCATTTTGAAAAGAAACGAGGAACTTATTGATTTTAGTGCTAGATCATTAAATTTAAGAAAATACTTTTTGGAAACATCCTATTCTGCTCCAAATAATTCACCAAATTTTTAACCACGTTTTTAAGGTATATTCCTATTTTCAATGTCCACAGCACATACCTTAGCCAAGGGATTAATAACACCAACAGTAGGACTTGAGTTAAATACTTTGTTGAAGTTAGTTTCTCGATTGACTAATTCCAGCTGATAAAATTTATTATCCTCCTATGCAAAAGAATTATAAACATCTTTTCAACATTTTCTATTGAATATTTACAAACTTAACTGTATAAATGCCACTTCATTCAGTTTAACAGAAAAATGGATGGTTTGTATACTCAGTTAAAAAATTTCTAGCCAGGTTTGGCAATGCCTCAAAGGTTGCTGGTAGCTAAATTTTCTACATCTTTTGAACCCCATGCTCTGGGACTCTACCCTACCCTTTGCCACTTTTCCTTTTAAGACTGGCACCACCTCTGTTTTATAGAGATAAAGGTGGATCTTGAGCAGGTGTAACTTGTATTCATATTTGGCTAGTTTCTACACATGAAGATGATGGCACTACTATGATTTATCACTATTTTTCAGTTCCTGGAGATTGATTTGACTTTGTCTGACCTTTTCCCTTGAGCTATCAGTGCATTAGAGCAATAGCAACAGAAAAAAAAAGTGAACTGCCCATACAGAGATAAAACCTTTGCTTGAGGATTCATGAAAAACAAGTGACACTAACGGAACCCTAGACTGTTGGAAGGCATAGCAGATAGAGCAGTGTGAGTAGAGGCAAGGGTGTGCTTTAGTAGAACCAGATTCTAGTGGAGTCAAGCAGAACTAGATCATCAGCTCCTTTTAGTTACCAATCAACTTAGCATTAATCTTGGCACAGGTGCCTTATAGACCAGAAACTAGGGTTATTGTATTAAGAGTATAAAATAACTCTTGGCTACATTCCTTGCCCTGAGTAGACGTGTTGCTTTGCAAAGTTTAAGTTATTCGATGAAGTCTAATACCTACATGTTGTAACAATAAAACACAATTATATATGTAAATACCCCCTCGATAAGAACTGGAAATCAATATATATATAATTATACATAAGTTATACATATAATTTACTTGCTTGCATTTTGGGTAGTACTGTGGCTTCAACTCAGGAGCCTCATGCTTTTGCTCTGCTTTCTTGATATGGCTGGTATTTTATGCCACTTGAGCCATGTCTCCTCCAGTTTGGCTTTTTGCTCACTAAATGGACATAGCATCTTTTCTGTCTCATCTGGCTTTAACCTGATTCAAGCCTTAGCCTCCTGAATAGCTAAGATTACCAGTATGAGCCACAGGCACCTGGCTATTTTATATACAAAACAGAGTGTAATTTTCCCTGAGTCTATTGCCATCACTTTGGCCATCTATGAGGCCTCTGCTCATGTGGACAAAACTTGGAGAACTTGGCTGGTGGTGGATGGAGGCAGAACCTCCTCTGGGATCCCTGGACACTGGTTGGTCTTGTTGCTTTCAGTAAAAACATCCAATTTTAGAAAATAGGTGGACTTTCCTAAGTTTAAGTGTTAACTTTTACACTCTTTGCATGCTAATACCCAGTTTTCCGCTAGGACTAAATGAGTGAGTTGGATTTTTAGCTTTATTATGAAAATTTTTCATTTATTAGTGGCAGTAAAAAGCAATATTTTAATTGTTCACAAGGACATAGTATTTTAGAGATATTTTATGAATTTAAGATTTTTGCATACATTATTAGGGAATGTTGGCTTTAATGAAGGCAATGTGTTTATTCTTATAGCTTACTTTCATCTCTGAACCCTTAACATCTTAGTACCGCTGACTCTTCAAGAGACAGCATGAAGCTTCTTAGGCTAGACCACAGAACTTCTTTCTATAGATGTCTCTTTGAATCTCTGTTTAGGAAATTTATGTGAACAGTCTGAATGCATGTACATAGCTCAATACTTAGCTGCTGAGGAGCAATGACAATATTCAACATTCAATGTATTGAAAAGAATACATCTTTTTGAAAAATACTGATGAAAAAAGGCATGACTCCCTTACCCTGATGCCAAATATAAATTACTTTAATATTATTTTGTATTCTCATGACAAATATTTTAATAAACTTACCATAAGGAACAGATTCTATTCTTTCCATTTCCATCTTTGCATTACTTAAAAATATTTTCCCTGTTTTCCCCATCAACAGTCTATCGATTAACTGATATAATTATACCCAAACCAAAATGTCTTACAATTAATTTCTTGATGACCTGGTCTCTTTCTGTAAGCATGGCCTTCAACTCTGTAATCAGCTGCACATCTTCTGGCTTTGATTCTCTCATCAGATACTTTTCTTCCATTTCATCCAGTCTAAACACAGGAAAACTTTATCTCATTGAAATGACTCAGACAATATTCTTTTATAACAAATAACTAGTCTGGTTAAACTCACACATATGAATTTAAAACAAGACATTTAAATCGTAATACCATGACTGTCTGAAGACTACAGTTATATTAAAGGCTTTGTAGGGGATACATGATACTAAGTGATTTGAAGGTTGCTTTTGGAAGAATTCACCCATTTTAAGCCATTCAAGAGTATCTGGAGATGAGTTCAGGTGTGCTCTGTAAAAGAAATGGTATGCTGAATGCTATGAACCTAACAAATGACCCAGGATCAATGCTAGAAATGGAGCTTCTATCAGAAGTCGTTTCAATACGTACAATTTGGTGTATGGCATAAGGCTTAGTGACATATATAAAGGGGACAAGAAGAGATACAGAGGAAAGAGGGACGAAAGACACATATGTATGCCCTCATTCTTTCTTGGCTTGTGGGAAGTCCAGTTTTAAAATTCCTATTATCTACCAACATATATAAAGTGAAAAAGATTCATAAGCTTAGAGAAAAATCAGGCTTCTTTGTAAGCCTACTGTTCCCTGGATGACAAGAGATGGCCACAGGACCAAACATGACTTTGAACAGAGGCCGCTTTTTATGAGGTGACAATTGGTGTCCTGCACAATCTGAGAGTTCAGGACAGTATACAGTATGTGGTATAAGATAGAAAATGATTCAAGACAAAACTATTGGCTTAGTGTTTTGTTTTGTTTTGTTTTGCAGGGGGAAGGCACCTTCAGACTTAGAAGTTGTAAATAATTGAAATACAACTTTTTTTAAAATTGGGTTTAGAATGTAAAGGTTCGAAGTTAAGCTTTTAAAGTTGTGGTTAATGAAGAGTCACAGAAAAATGTACTCACTTGACAAATATTGAGTGACTTTCACATGAACAATCATTTAGAAATCAGTGATATCTCAGTTCCTCTCCCCTCCCACTCCTACTTTCCCCCCCTCTGCCAAATTCTAGAGAGGTCCTCGAATCACTGCGTATTTCACTGCTACCTCCACTGCTAACAGCCCCAGTGAAGGCAGGCCTGGCCATTTGACTGGTTCTAATGTGGCATGTCGGGGAGGGCTGAGGGCAGGGAGTGGGGCATTAGGAAGCGATTGTTTGCAGGCTCAGTTGGAACTTCTGGCTTCACTGCCAAGTTAGTCAGAAAAGTCAGAAAACTTTATTTCTCCTTTCTTTTAGGAATTCAGATTGGGATTCTCTGACTCCACATTGAGGTTATCGCACAATTTTATTACAATATGGAGGGTTTCTTCTTACTCATTTTATGGGCAAAGGTCTAAGAAGGTTGATAGGTGGTATCTGGTTAAGGAAGAAGGCACTTGGGCTCCATGCTAGAGCAGCCACAAGATGTCACTGGAGCCCTTTTCTTTACAGGGTTCTGGGGCTGCTTCCTGCAACTGAAGAGCAAGTCTGGCACAGATAATAGGAAACTGTCTAACAAATCATTGTCATTTTAAAAGTACTGTTTCTATTTGTTGCAGTACAACAAGATGTCAGGTAAATTGAGTCTACAACAGAACACCCTTTGTTGCATAGTATAGCGCCGTGAATCCAAATTCTGCTGTGTGTTTTCACATAGCTTAAATATTCTTTACCTACATAATTATCAATTAATCCTCTTCATAAGCTATCTTTACATCACCCACATTTTAATATTAAAAGATAACAGGATATGAGAGGAAAAATAATCAGAAACAATCTATAATGCACATGGGAAAGCATTAAAGGAGAGAACAGATAAGCAATATGACACAGAAAACGCTTCTAGAAAACTAGTGTCTCAAAATTCTAGTTGTAACAGTAGACAAGTTCCCTTTCTTCAGTTGCCTGGCAGCCCTCTATACTAGCACTGCTTCTCAAGACCAGCCACAAGTGACTGTCCATCACCCCTAAGTCTGCTTTTCTTGAATCTTTTTTTGTCGTAATTGTGGTTCTATGATCTAAAATGGCCTTCATAACATCTGCTGTTTATCCTGTTTCACATCACTCCAGTAAACACTGCACATGGTGCTAACTAGGTTCCGATTTTAGTTTCACAGAATTTGCATCCACAATTATAGTTTTTAACTTTTACCTAGATTAAGGGATGGGATTTTTCTTTCAATAGTGATGATGGTTTTAATGGACTCATATTACAACATCAAGTTTCCTTGTTAACTTTTTATGTTAAAATGAGTTAACAGGCATTCACATAGTGTGAAACCAAAGAAGGATATTCTTAGGAGAGGATCACAATGGTGCAATAGCTCTGTGCCTCGGATCATATAAAATATTATTTATTGAAATGAACTCCAGGAAATGGCAACAAGATTTTTTGTTTTTATATGTTGCTGTTTGTTTTCTTTTCCTTTTGTCTTGTTTGTTTACCTGTCTTTGAGAAGGTAAGGGGGCACAGAAATGGGACAAAGGGTGAAGAAATATAGCAATGATTCTTACTGAAAATGAACTATACAACTTGTGGGTAGGAACAAGAGGGAAAAACTAGAATAGAGTGAGGGGAGGGGTGGCTGTTCAAAAAGAAATGCACTCTTTATCTGATGCATGTAACTATAAACACTCTGTATATCACCTTTATAATAATAAATAAAAATTTAAAGTATCAAGGAAAAAATTTCAAGAATATCTGCTGATGTTAAGAAAATATCAGCAAATATGACCAAATCCCCATTGAAGTCTGGGAAACACTTTCTTCAAAAGACCACACAATATATTCAGCCTTTTATTCAAAATAGACTCCCGTTAACAGCAATGCAAAACCTGAACAGAAAGGAAAACACATAAAACAACTCCTTTGTATTGCTGCTGGATCCTCAGCACGAGTGAATGCCCTGATTTAATCCCCCCTCCCCCACCGCCATCCCCCTGAGAATGCACAGGTCAGCACACAATTCATGAGCAGCACAGGCATATAAGATTGTGTAAAAGACTGTATAAGATTGTGTAAAAGCGTTTTCAAGTTCTAGTTCTGCTCATGTATTTTATAGAAAATAAGTGATGACAATCAGTGCATTGAGAGCTAAGCAACAGTATTTAGGGGCACATTCATTATTATTATTGATAATAAATTTTATAAAGATGAGGGAAGTCTGTCACATCAAACTTTATTGTATGAAGTAAAGGAAATGGAGCTATGAAACATTTTAATGGTTAGCTTCTTTTCCAATTGATTCTGGGCTCATATTCTGATTGTGATAACAGGGTTGCTCTCTCTCTTTTTCTTTCTCTCTCTCTCTCTCTCTCTCTCTCTTTCTTTCTTTTTCTTTTTGTCAGTCATAGGGCTTGAACTCTGGGTCTGAGCGCTGGTCCCTCAGCTCTTCAGCTCAAGGCTAGTGCTCTACTGCTTGAGCTACAGCACCACTTCCAGTTTTCTGGTGGTTTTTATTAAAGAGTTTCAGGGACTTTCCTGCCCGGGCTGGATTTGAACCATGATCCTCAGATCTCAGCCTCCTGAGTAGCTAGTATTACAGGCGTGAGCCACTGGCGCCTGGCTCAGGGTTGCTATTTCATTACTTCACACAAGGTTTATACATATGAACCAAAGAACAAAGTAAGAGTCAATGTCAGGCACTAGTGGCTCACACTTTTAATCGTAGCTACTTAGGAAGCTGAGACATGAGTATCCTGGTTTGAAGCCATCCCAGGAAGGAAAGTCCATGAAATTCTTATCTCCAATTAACCACTAGAAAACCAGAAGTAGAGCTGTGGCTCAAAAAGTTAAGGGACAGTGTCCAGGCCCTGAATTCAAGTCCTACAACCACCACCACCAACAACAAAAAGTTCGTTCAAACAATAATAATAACAAAATCATGTGGGATACTATAAGATAAAAGGAGTTAAAAAAAGGAGTTAAAATCTAGATGTGAAGGAGTGTTTCGTTTTAGTTAGGATTACTGACCTATTTAATGTCCAAGTACAGAATCACCATTTCTTTCATGAAGAAATTATCTTTTTGTCCTACTACAGAGGCAAGTTAGTATGAAGTAAACCTGAAACACCAATATTAATCTCCGAACCATTTTGCATAGCAAACTTCTGTCATGACCTTAAGTTCTAGAGAATGTTTTTGTTTAGCTTAACCTTAACCTACAGAAATATAAGTGACTAGCCCATTCCCTCATTTGCTTTAAAATGAATAAAACACATGAGTTTTTGCAACTAGATATAAGCATCTTACTAAAATACCATACTGAAGGGAAGTTTTAAATATAACACTCTGAAAAATCTAAGAGGATTTTAATATGTTGACCTAGAGAACAGAATTTCAATATGTATTTCAAAAGAGATGGTAAAATCTTACAGCCTTTGCCACAATACCTGGAAATTGGTTACTGCCCCACCTCTTGAAGCCCCATGAGAAGGAGAGAGAGGGGAAAGAGGGGGAGGAGCAGCAGCAGCTGCAGCAGCAATAACTCAGACATGTCCCTCAGCATCACAAGCTGGAAAGGACTTGCTCTGCCTCCCAGCACTGCAGAAATCCCAGCCACTCATCAAATCCAAGCAGGCTTTTTTAAGGCTACAGATAGATATATCCCATTGCTGCTTTCCCACATGGCAGCCTCTAATCTATATGAGGCCATTTGCATTTAAATTCATTAAAATAAAATTTAAAATTCATTTCCTCAGTCACACCAGCTACATTAGCCATTTGTGGCTACCAGCTACTGTACTGAACTAAGCAGACAGAAAATCTATTGGGCAGAACACCAGTTGAGAGCAAATTCACGTGTGATTATTTTTAACTAAAAAAGTAAATACCTAAAGCTAAGGGAAATTATATAGTGACAGCAGATTTCTGGTGAAAAAAATATGTGGTTGATTAACATACACCTGCAGTGTAGTTTAAGATAAATACCAGGTGTAGAAAAGCAGATAAAATATTTCACTTCTCAGAAATACTAATTCTTCAATAATTAACATGTAATAACATAGAAAACTGAATTGTTGGTTACCATCTATTGAAAATTCATAATGTACAAAACCATAAAAAGAAGAAAGCACAAAAGATACAATCTTTACTGTTCGTAAACTAATGTTCCTGAGGACACAGGACAGACAGACAGAGGTTGCTCTTTGTGTGAGTTTGTTCTTTCAGAGTATGAAGAGGGAGGCCAAGATTTCAGGGTCTACCCAATGAGGGTTGAGGCTGTGAGAAGTGGGAGCTTAGAGACTGAGGTTGATTTTTGTTTCATGTCTGCAAAGAAAATGAAGCTATCTTGAAGAATTTGTACAAGGCAAATACCTGAGTCCATACTGGCTCTAATAACAACAAAAGCCAAAGTCATTATGATTGGGAAATAAACAGTAAGTTTCTTCACCATTTGAAGGACAGTTTCACAAAGGGGTTAGTTTTGCGAAGGGGAATCCTCATAATTAATAATATATTCACTGAATACCACTGACATGAATCCATAAAAAAACAACCAGCTTATCTCAAAGGAAACTCAAAGGGAATGCTACCTAGAGGGTCAACTTTGTTTCTGCATGTGTATGTATGTGTTTGCATCTGTGTATGCAGAACTATTTACTGAGACAAGACTAAACTGCTAGGGTGACATAGGATACAATGATTTCTATGTTTGAAGAAGGTAATTAGATATCAATAACCTAGGAAGGAGAACATGGCTCACTGAAGTTAAGGGACTTTGACACCCAGGGTCATGAGATTAGACACAAACTGTGATTGTATTGAAGTACGTGGATAATTAATTGGAAGAGGAGATATTAAAGGTGAATGCACCATTAGCCACAGTTTAGATTAATTCTAAGATAATCTAAGTTGGATCAGGTTTAAGTCACAAAAATAGATTAAATACAGTTTGACTGAACTATTAACAGTTTATAAGTACCCAGGAAAGAGAAGGCTGTTAATTGTTGTTAAGCACATTCAGTAATTTTTTTTATTTTAACAATATTGGAGTTACTACATAAGAATAGTAACTTTATGTGTACTGATTTGGGTAAGTTTTTTTCTTTTGGTGGTGATAATGGGGTTTGAACTCACAACCTTATACTTGCAAGGCAGGCATTCTTCCATTTAAACCATGACTTTATCCATTTTTGTTTTAGTGATCAAACAGGGTCTTACTTTTGCCTGGGGAAGCCTCAGATAATTCTCCTACATAGTTGGGATTAGAGATGTGAGCCAACATGCCAAGCTTGTTCTGTGAGATACAATCTTGCTGTCTTGCCTGGTCTAGCTTCTAACTTGCTATCTCTGTCTGAGTAGTTGCAATAATAGGGCAAAGTATTATGCCTGGCTCATCATGGATTTTTCTTTTTAAATCTTGACAGAATTAAAGGATTATAGAAATTCAATGTACTTTAGGTATATGAAATCTTTGTTTCCCATACCCCCAGTACTACTTAATCTTACTCCCTAAAGAGAACTACTAATGTTAAACACTGTTTGTTTTTTAGACAATCTTGATATGTTTGTAAAATACATGTTATTAGTGTAAGCAGAGGATTATAACACATTTGGACACATTTTGAGTTGTTCCTATGGCAGAAGTAAACCACCAGGAACATTTCTTTCTTTCTTTTTTTGGTTGGTCATGGGGCTTGAACTCTGGGTCTGGGCGCTGTCCCTTAGCTCTTCAGATCAAGGCGAGTGCTCTACCACTTGAGCTACAGCGCCACTTCCGATTTTCTGGTGGTTTATTGGAGATAGGAGTCTCACAGTCTTTCCTGCCCGGGCTGGCTTTGAACCGTGATCCTCAGATCTCAGCCTCCTGAGTAGCTAGGATTACAGGCATGAGCCACCAGCGCCCGGCTCACCAGGGACATTTCTTTAAGGTCAGAATTATCTTAGTGGACATGCAGCAGAAGCTGATAAGATATAATGAGTCAAATGCCTCTCCCTAATTAAAGGACATATCACACTGCAATTATCATCCACAATACAGTACTTATGTTTGCTTTCTTAAGTATCATTTTTATTAGACTCCAAACAGCAGTTTATCTGGGCTTAGACACAGTGCTCCTCAGTTTATTATCCAAATATAAATTTTCTTTAACATAATATGACTTACGACACTTGTAAAGCAGCATTTATTTCCTTGAGTAGCTCATTAGTCTTATTAAAATCTGCTCGCATGATATTTTTCTCTCTGAGGTGGTCTGCTGTCAAGTCATCCAGTTCTTTTTCAAGTTTCTTGTTTAAATCTTGTTCATGCAACCTGTTTAATTTATTTTTAGTTAAGAAAATGTTATTCTGAAGTCAAGTTTTCAAAACTTTTTATAGTTTATAAAGATTTGAAATGATTCTCTTTGGGTATAATATATGGAAAATTAATGTAAAGAACCTAAATTAAGCTACATACTTTGCTATAACTTTCTAGCTTGCGTTCAAGTTGTCTCCTTTAATGCTTTTCTAACATTTAAATAAGATTTTAGTTAATCATGTACAATTTCCCAAGTTAATGTTACACACACACACACACACACACACACTTTCACATGCATGCACGCACACATGCATCCAAAACTGTCATCATGCAACTTTTCCCCTCTGCTATGGATTATAACACAGTCATCAAGTAGAGTAAATTGGTTTTCAGCCTGTAGTAGAATGCAGTCTAGAAACAAAGCACCAGGAATACATTGCTAAATAGCATGGCGGCAGTTGTTTAGGGAATGCTGCCCATCCCACCTCCCCCACTCCTGTCATTCTTGGCATACCTCATCTGCTGGTTAGATTCACTTCGTATTCTGAGGATTTCCTTCCCCTTAAATTCCAGTTCTTTGGTTAGGGCATTGATGTTGTCATGAAGGTGCTGTACCTCCTTATCCAAGTCAGAGATATGATGTTCTCTGTGCCTTAACTCTTCCTGCAGATCTGTGATTCTACACAGGTGCTCCTTACTCTAAAAAGATAAATCATTCTGAAACATTTTCTACACATTTACTTTCTGTGTAAAGAAATGGCATACTTGAATGCCAAATATAATCATTTTCATGTTGCCTTACAAACATCCCCTTCGGTTTCCATATCTCTAAGGAGTATTGATATAGAGATAGTTTTAATCACTTCAGGACTACAAGGAACCCCAAGGATCATAAAAGCACATGTCCTCCATTTTATAATGAGGCAAACAATATCTATAAGCTGATTTGTCCCAAGGTTTATAAGTAATGGCAGAACTAATATTATAACACGGGCTTCTTGGTTATACATGTTCTTGTAGTAAAATGTTAGCAATACAGTCTTAATCTAAAAAGGAGCTGCCTCTATGGCGGCTCTCCCCCCCCCCCACACACACATCCCAGAGCTTAGTAAGCAGTTTCTGCTAGCTCAGTGGTGTCCCAGAAATTATCTAATAAATTACCTTCCCTCCATTTTCCTAACAGTCATTGTTTCCTACAAGCTTTATGCTTTTGTTTTGTTTTGATTTTGCTTATCTTTTGTTTTGTTTTGTTTTTTGCCAGTCCTGGGGCGTGAACTCAGGGCCTGGACACTGCCCCTGAACTTCTCTTGCTCAAGGTTAGCACTCTACCATTTGAGCCTCAGCACCATTTCCGGCTTTTTTTGATTAATGTGGTACTGAGGAATCGAACCTACGGCTTCATGCATGCTAGGCAAGCGTTCTACCACTAAGCCACATTCCCAGTTCCCTGCAGTTAGTTAATACTGGTGAATTTCTGTGCAGGCCTTCATGGAAGAGAACAACCCTTCACAGCTGTGAGGTGCCTCATTTAAAGCCTTTTGGTGTTGAAAAAAGAACATTTGGGCTGACTAATCATTCAGCTTAGGTGAAGATTAAAAAGCAGAAGTCCGAAGCCTAACAAACTAATGTCTAAAACTTCATCCTTCCAGACATAACTACACTTAAGATCACTAAATATCTAATTAAAGGAAAGTACACTGGGCTGAAGATGGGAATTTAAGAAGTATAAATAGTAGCTCTGCTAGAATGCTATGGAAACGGAAGGTATCTTCGTTCCTCTTGACAACTTACTCCTTCTGTAGCTGTGCCATCTGCTATGACTGCTGGTTTAAAGTCAAATTGAAAATGTACTCTTATGGTTGCACTAGATACATTTGACCCCTATAGCTACTGAACACCATGGTAGAGGGCTCCGAAGCATCATCATGGATAGTTCTATTAGATTATAACATCCTTATTCTTCATATCAGTTATATATGTATTTTTGTGTGTGTCAGTAGTGGGGATTGAACTCAGGGTCTCATGCTCTTGCTTATTTTTTTCTACTCAAAGCTAGCTCTACCCCTTGAGCTACTCCTCTACTTCTTCCTCTTTTTGCTGATTGAATTTGAATACCAGTCTCATGGACTTCATTGCTTCAAACCATGACCCTCAAATCTTATCCTCCCAAGTATCTAGAATTACAGGTGTGAGCCACCAGCAACTGGCTAGTTAGTGTTAGTTACATTTCATTGTTCATTTGCCCAGTTGGCCAATATAATTCAATATTCCATCAGAGGATGATAAAAAATAAAATGCAATTTTATGTCTACTAATGTAAAATTACTTTTACTTGTCCCTGAAAAACAGAAATATATAATAAATATAAATAATAGCTTATAAAAAGAGTAGCTATTAGAGCCGGGTGCTGGTGGCTCACGCCTGTAATCCTAGCTACTCAGGAGGCTGAGATCTGAGGATCTCGGTTCAAAGCCAGCCCGGGCAGGAGAGACTGTGAGATTCCTATCTCCAATAAACCACCAGAAAACCGGAAGTGGCGCTGTAGCTCAAGTGGTAGAGCACTCGCCTTGAGCTGAAGAGCTGAGGGACAGCGCCCAGGCCCAGAGTTCAAGCCCCACGACAGACCAAAAAAAAAAAAAAAGAGTAGCTATTAGAATATGATTTTCAGAAAACTGTGAGCATCCTGGCTACTTATAGTCAAGGATTATCAAAGAGCAGAATATTCTTACCTGTCTTCTGCTGATATCTATGCTTCTTTCCAACTCCATCTTAGCAGCTGCCAGTTCTTGATGATGATTATGCCGTAACAAATCAATTGAAGCTGCATGTTGATGGTTGAGTTCTGAGCGTAAAGAAGCTTAAATGCAAAGAAAAAAAAAAACATTAGGAAATTCAAAAACATTATCAATACTTTAGACAAAGTGGTAATATACAGAATATTATAGACAACTTTAAATATGGTTACTATGTGAGGAAACTGTGTCATTCTTACAACAGAGATGCAAAATGATATGGCCATTCTGGAAAAGTTTGGCAGTTTAAAAAAAAAAGCCAATGAGATGTATAAGATGTTATGTTGAAAAACAAACTTTACAATTTTGGCGGGGGGGGCCTGGGGGAGCAGGGAAGCCGGGGGAGGGGTCGGGGGAGGAGATGGGAAAGGATGGGAAGGGGAAACAAAGGAGGAGGCAACAATGCTTGATAAGAAGTGTACGCACTACCTTGCTCATGTAATTGTAACCCCTCTGTATGGTATTTTCACAATAAAAAAAACAAACAAACACAACTACTGTATTACCAAGCAACTGCTCTCCTGGGCTTTCATCCCAAAGAAGTAAAAGCTTATATTTACACAAAATGTACTAGGAATGTTTGAACTCATGAAAGTAATAGCTAAACTGAAACCTCAGATGACCTGGGGTGATGGACAATAAACTGCTGAAACCATGGAATAGTACTTGGCAATTAAAAGGAACAAATATTGAAACACACAATGAAGAGTGAAAAAGCCAGTTAGTAAGGTTAGATAGTGCATGACTCCATTTAGCAATTGTCAGGAAAAAAGTGAAAAGCCAGTTAGTAAGGTTAGATACTGTATGACTCCATTTAACAATTGCCAGGAGTTCCAGGCAGACAGGAGAGGGCTTACTGTGGCCATGAAAGGACACAGGGATCACCATGGCAATACAAGCATTATCTTCTCAGTGTCCGTGTCAATATGCTGGCTGTGACTCTGTACAGCAGCTTACAATGCTGCCACTGGGAAAACTGGGGAAAGGCAACTGGGGGTCTCCCTGCATTATTTTTTAAAACCACGTGTAAACCTACAATGATCTCAAAACAAAGTTTTTAAAAGAATTCCCCAAATCTTTCATCAACAAAAGGGTATTTTCTCTATTTCTTCTTCTTTTTTTTTCTTTTTTTGGTGTGGTATCAGAGATTGCAGCCCACCTCGCTTGTTAGGCAAGCACACTGCCACTTCACCAACTATGGCTCCAGTTTAACCATAAGGCTTTTACATCATACTCTAATGCACGGAACAGCAATGGTTCCATGTTCTCTGCTCTTTTCCTCACATAGCGGTGGAAATGTTCCCTTTGGCAACCATTCTATAAAGGCCACCTCTACTGTGACTGTCATCCCTGTACAAAGACAGCAGTAATTCACTTTTAATTCCATTTTCTTAGAAGTCTCTAAGATATCATTTATATATATATATATATATATTTTTTTTTTTTTTTTTTTTGTCGGTCGTGGGGCTTGAACTCTGGGCCTAGGCGCTGTCCCTCAGCTCTTCAGCTCAAGGGGAGCACTCTACCACTTGAGCTACAGCGCCACTTCTGGTTTTCTGGTGGTTTATTGGAGATAGGAGTCTCACGGTCTCTCCTGCCCGGGCTGGCTTTGAACCGAGATCCTCAGATCTCAGCCTCCTGAGTAGCTAGGATTACAGGCGTGAGCCACCAGCGCCCGACCATTTTTATAAATTTTTGATAAATGTTCACCCTTAACATGATTTGCTTGCTAGCTACCATAGTACCTTTTCTATGGCGAAGAGAAGAGAGCTATCAGACTAGGCCTAGAACTCCTGGTGGCCAAAGCAAAGACCAACAGGGTGAAATGGCTTTTCCTTTCAGGCCCAAATATTTCACACTTCGTTCCTAAATCCTACCTGGAAAGAATGTGTACTACAACATGACAAACATGAGCTAAAAATATTAAGAAAATCTCTCCATCCATCTCCATCCAGATAACCAACAAAATGCTGGCCTGAATGTGTGGTTCATGAGCAAGATAGCCAAATGAAAGCTTGAGATGCTAAGTTTAAGCCCTGGTACCAGTACACCCTCAAAATATATTAGGAGAATTTTGAATAAACCAGACAGAAAGAAAATAAGGTAGAAGGTAGGAATACAATAATTACTCAATTATGTTACCAAACAAAATCAAAAGCAGATCTTTAAATATATATCTAGTTTTTCTTCAGAATTCATCACCTTATAAAAGGGATCATCTCCTAGGTTAAAAAACAACAACAACAAACATGTAAAATATACTTAAAGGGTAAATTGAATCATAAGTTTTGTCACGAAAACAAAATCCTGAAGTGGAAAAGCCAACATGACCATGCAATCTGAAGAGATGAGTCCTACATGGCTTCATGTGGTCCACTGGACTGGACCCTGGCGTCTCAGGTAGTCTGAATGTTCTCACACTGTTTAGTACCATGAGGACAGATGGGAGCACCAGGGGCTGTTTCCTTCAGAGCCAGAAGGCAGAAAAGGCTGAGAGGACTCTGCAATCTACCTACTCTATTCCTCCCTTCGAGTAGCTTTGAATAAAATCTCCAGCACATTTTAATATTCACCTTGAATGCGTCAAAAGATAAAGATAAAAGCTTATGATTCCATATTGAATTTTAAGATATACAAATATATTTGACATAAATATAATCTTTCACAAATACCAAGCATAGCCTTTCCTTCATCTTCTAATTCAAACCGAAGAGTCTGGAGTTCCTGTTCCATTTCTACCCGGAAGCCCTCCATTGACTCTCGGTGTGCATCTTTTAGTGACTGAAGTTCTGCAGAATGTTTTTGTTGTAAGTGATTTTCAAGAGCCTTGATAGGAGAATCAATTCAAAGACAAGAAAAAATACAAACAAAATAGAACAAAATAAGTTACCAAATAAGTTACCAAAACTCAGTTATCAGTTATTAAGAACAAGGTTTTTTAGTTCATTTTTAAGAAAGTTAGATGCAAGGTATTCATCATCATTAGAAAATAAATTATTAGGGACAATACAGAAGAATGAATCATCAGGACATCAGTGTGACTCAGATATTTTGATGAATTGGAAACACACACAGACCTTTACTTAATGCTGCCTTCAAACAAAATTGTTTTCTAAGCTGCTAACAGGGTATAAACTACCTAAAACTAATAAATAATTCCTTGTGTGCAAGGCTTAAACTTAGGAATGAGGAGGAGAAAGGTATTACTAAGGCAAGATCTTTTTTGTTTTTAATTAGTACTTATTAATAGTACGAAAGAACTTCACTGTGATAATTCCATGGATGTATGCATAGTACTTTGAACACGTTTACCACCTCTGTTATGTCCCTATGTCCCTTCTTTTCTTCCCTCTGTTCAAACAGCATTTGGTGGACTTCATTATGTTGTCTCCACAAGATTTCCACCTTGCTTGGAGAAGTACACTGAGGGCTTTTATAACTTCAACCTTGTTGAATATTTTGAGGCTATTTCCAGCAGTTATTTTTTGCTTCTGAATTTGCTTCTGAAATTCACACAAATTCAGAGTAGGTAGCTGGAAAAGCAAACTAAAGGCTTTGATGAGATTAGCATTAAAAGTTTAGCCAGAGAGAAGCAATTCCTTGTGCCAAGGACTAAGATAAAAATATATGGCCACAGGGGGAAGAAGGGAACATGGTGATCAGGATACTTCAAGTTCAGATTCTAAACTGTGAGAGACCATTTTTGTTTTTCAATGTTTGTTTCACTTTTACTATAATTCATAAAATCAAACTTTGCTGAGACAAATAGACACCATACTGTACCTATGACTGCATTTCTTTAGTCATTTTCCCAAAATGCTATTTCAAAAAATTAGTATTTAACTATTTATGCTCACTATTTTAAAAGTGTTTTTTTTTCTGTATAATGAGAATAAAGTATGTAAGGGTAAGAATTAGGATGAAAAGATATATGTCTTAGATAAATATCTTCTTTGTGGACTCAGAATGAAAAAAAATTAAAAATTTGATGTAAGACCGTCATAAGAACAATAATATTAAGGGTTCAGAATGACTATAGCTCAGAATGGTCGTGTTAAAAGATTAAACTGAAATTATTTCATCACTGTTACCTACCTAACAACCAGAGAGTATATTGATCTTGGTATTATTATTAGAAACAAATAAAATGTTGACCCAGTTAATTTGTATACTGTATACAATAATTGCATATGTTTAATCACTGTGTCCACCTACAGGAAGTCACATCCTAAAAAACATATTTAAATAAAACATGTTTTGGAGCAATAAAAAATTCTTAGGAATCTGAAGGTTAATTGTGACTAGGCTCGCGGAGTAAATGTGAACTCACTCTTTGCTCTTTTTCTTTTTCTTCTTCCATGGTCTGAAATGCGAGGATGTGTGCTTCTTTTAATGATTTCTGTCTTTGTTGGTGTTGCTCCTCTAACTCTTCCAGCTCTTGGGTAAGCCGCTGTCGTTCTTGTGTGAACTGGGCCTGCAGCTGCTGCAAAGAAGTCTGCGACTGGGAAAGCTGCATCTCCAGATTCTGTTTCAGCAAGGAAATCTACACCACAGAACGGTCCGCAAGGAAGAGGAAACACAAGGCAGGGTCACAAATTGCCAAACAAAGGGGGAAAAGCATTTCTAGGATATTTTACAAAATAATCACCTAAAGACTTCCACTTAAATTGTTTTACAATAAAAATCTAATATTGAGATATCACCATTCTTAATTCTATTTTCAATAGTTGCCTTGAAAATAGTTTAGTTGTGTTATCTATAAACGCAGGAATCTGAACCCTCCGTTAGAAATTCTATGTAAATGTTGCAATAGAAAAAAATCATGATATGAAATAAAAACAAGACAACATATTTATAGGGTTGTGGTTACTTGGAGGAGGTAAAGTTAAAACTGCTAATTCGTGAAGACTATGGGTTCTGAGTTAAAAAACAACAACAACACAACAACCTTGCTCTGGCACTGTAATGTAAACATCAATTCTTCACGTTATAGGGAAAATTAGGTGTGTTACTATGTACACTCCTGTAGAACGGGCTCCTACCCCTACCACATACAATAAGCATTTGGTAAATGATGCACTATTTGAAAATAAAAGACTTATTTTTTAAAAGATTTGTCAGTTTAAAGCTTGGAATCCTTCTATAACAAATTTGGTCTAAATGTTCATTTTTGTATTTTGAAACTTTTCAATGTTGACTTAGTTCAATGTGTCTTCCTTGGAAGACTCCTCTCTCTCCCCGGGCCTATGCTTCCTCAGCTTGCTTCTTTGGCTAGTATTCCACCACTTGAGCCATACCTCCAGCCTAGCATTTTGCTGCTTAGGTTGTCATTTATTTATTTAGCTCAGCCTCCTCAGTAGCTAGGATTATAGACGTGAGTCACTGTGCCCAGTGAACTTGATAAACTTTTAAGCTTTTTAAAAATAATAAACATCTTCCAAACTTCCAGTTACTACCTTATGATAATATATAAGATAGTTTGCTTTCCCTATATAAAATTTACTTATCAGTCCTTTTCAAAGCAGACAACATCAGTTTAGTATGTCTTTCTACATAATTTAATATAATTAAAATGAAATCTTTATCAAGAATAAAAAGCACATGTAGACATATTTTATACATGTTTATATATCCTATTGATTAATTCATTTAATTTGATCTATATGTAGACTCATACATAATCTCAAAATTATATGATTATATTAAATGACTACATAACTCAATTAGACTCTAAAACAAATCAGAAGATAAGAGGGAAAAGCCAATAAAAATTTTAACTAAGATGCATAAGCAAATTAAGATAAAAATGAAGCAGTTCCTGTAGCCAACAAAGCCAATGAAAGAGGAAACTTGTGAGTTTTTGTACATGGGAAAGATTTTCTTTTGATTGATGGCTATCTTCCATGTCTCACAAAGAAAATATGTTGGAAAGTAAGAGAATGAGTAGGGAACCATCAGACATGTAAAGCAAGAAAAGGGGAAAACAAGAAAGGTGAAAAACAAGTGCTCATTCCTTTAAAACCTTAAGAAGCAGCCACAGACTGCAGTGATCTAGACTCTAGCTCAGTTGTATGGAACAGTTTTGGTCAGTCACTAAACCAGGACTAATTGTAAAGGTTGGCTCATGCCTTTTTTTCTCCCACATCTTTTATGAACACTACTTAATTGGACCAGGTTTCATATTGATATGTCCATATATGCACACAGCATACCTTAATCAGATTCACACACTGGCTCATACCTTTATACAATAGTCAAACATTAGTGAGAAATCAAATAGCTGACATAAATGTTCAGTAAGCTATAATGTAATTACAAAGAAGTGACTCTCTACCTGTTGACATGTTACAAATTCTACTTATGGATTTCTACATAAACTCACGGATTTAGGGATAAGGAGAAAAATTCTGACTCCAGATAATACAAAACTCCTTATACAAGTCTACATGGTGGCAGAACCCATGATACACAGGCCAAAATCAGCCCTGCAGATGTGGAAATTACATGAAAAAGCCACAGCCACAGCAAAGGCCACACTTGTGGAATAAGAATTATACAATGTCACTGCTCACCATCTTATGCAATGACAATTTGAATGAAATGAGTATCAAACACAGCCCAGAAAAAAATTGTCATAAAAGGGTAATAGGCAACAAAATATTTCTGAAGACTGATGTATAGTTGAGAGCCATTCTCTCTCTAGAAATTTAATGACTAATATTCTCAAAATTATTTCTTGGCAGCCAACAAAGTAGGGGCTAAAATCTACCCAGCATGCTCTCCTCCAGCCTCTCTACCCTGATATCAACATGTATCTACCCATAGAGATTTCTGTGTTACATATTTTAAAACTTTACAATCTATTGCCCACTGTGTTAGACCACAGTTGTGTCAGGTTGTGTAAATTTGATTATAAGTTGATTTTCACTTTAATTATTTAAGAATAAAATTATAAGGAATTATAACATTAAGTTACTAAAGTACCACAAAAATATAGTAAGTATACATTTCAAATTTACAGTTAAATTTCTCCATCTTCAATAAAATATACTTAAAAAATTTTACATTGTAATATACTTTACCTTAAAGTACTCCAAAATAGTGTTTTCCAACTTAGGATGTTGTAGAAAGGTATCATGCAACTGAGTGCACAAATATATTTATTTCAAAGTTACTTTTAACTTTGAAAACACATCAAAACAATATAAAAGCTATCTACAGTCTCCAGATTCATGCTCAAGTACAGGGTAAATTATAGGCAGGCAGCCTTAGTCATGCAAGGCAGCATTAAAACTCATTTAAAAAATAAATTAGTAAAACTGCAATAAGTGAATCAGGCTTTATTTAGCATGAGAAGAAGTATATTGTATTTCAAAAGACCAAAAATGAGCAAAGCAATGTAAAAGTGAGCTAATAGCTATAGTTTAAGTATTTGGGTTAAATATGTTATAAAAATAAATACTTAACATAAAACTTGACTATTTTAAAACAAACAAAGACTCTGCATTAAAATGTCTAGGCAACCTTGATTAGCACTTTCTGTATGGGATTATATAATAGCTAGAAAGGCATTTGTTGGATAAATTGCTGCTTTAAATTATATATGCTATTTCAAGTTAACTATTGCACCATAATAGTGTCTATATAGTGTCTATATAAAACTTAAATTTTTCAATATTTTTATCTATTTTAAATCAAATCCCTGTTTCAGAAAACAATCCTGGCTGGATGCTGGTGTCTCACTCCTGTAACCTTAGCTACTCAGGATCTGAGGATTTCGGTTAAAAGCCAGCCCAGGCTGGAAAGACTGCAAGATTCTTATCTCTGTTTAACCACCAGAAAACCAGAAGTAAAGCTGTGGCTCAAAGGGGTAGAGTGCCACTAGCCTGGAGCAAGAGCTCAGGGACAGTACCAACGACCTGAGTTCAAGCCCCACAATAGACAAAAAAAATCATCATATATTTCAAATTCTTGCCACAGCAATTTAGGTATGAATTAGGTAATACATTCTACTAATTAATAGGGACTAATAGTTTGCAAACAATTTTAAAGGTAAACCACACTGACAATAATTATTGGCTTCTGATCTTTCTCTACTACTTCTAAAAATGTTATCAGTGGGATGTCAGTCTTTTTTTTGGGGGGGGGGGAGGTCCGGTCATGGGGCCTGAACTCTGGGCCTGGGCGCTGTCCCTCAGGTCTTCAGCTCAAGGCTAGCGCTCTACCACTTGAGCCACAGTGCCACTTCCGGC